>NW_016157671.1:86265-192123 GCF_001687245.7 Rhagoletis zephyria | reverse complement strand
AAAAAAAAAATTTTTAAAGGTTACGATGCGTGCACCAAAGTGAAAATGCATATTTTTTATTAGCTCATCGTCTGCAATTGGAAATTTTAGCCAATTACGTATGTGCTCCATTGTACAATGTACTATTGAACTATGATCCTCGTGCACCACTTTTTTATATGTTCATTAAAAAGTTACAGAGCGAAAAAGATCCGCCCACGGGCGCTGTTTTGAGCATCACTAATTTAGGTGGAGAACTTTTATGGGTAAAAGCACATTCATTCGTTTAGCATAAACGGAATATGAACGAATCGAAATGGTCAACCTAAAGGTGAGTATGTAGATGAATAAAAGAATAAAGATAAAGATTAAGATAACGATATAGATATAAAAAAATAAATGTAAGGATGAGGATAAAGATGGTGAAAACGATAAAGACAAATTTACAGTTTAATACAAAGAAAAAGCCTAATAAAAAAGAAAAAGAAAATGAAAAAGAAAAATAAAAAGAGTAAAGAAAAGAGTAGGGCCAAAGATAGATAGAAAAAGGGATAAGGGGATAAAGAGTCAAAAATAAAGAAAAAACTGAAGATTAATATATGCTATGTCATGTTATGTTGTCCACCTCACTGCACGCTTCTCAGCTCACCTCACCTCACTTCAACTCACCTCACTTCAACCCACCTTAACTCACCTCAACACACCTCACTGCAACTCACCACAAAGTAATAGATACGCAATATAAGGACAAAGGTGAAGGTGAATATCTAGATAAAGAAAATAATAAAATTAAATATAAAGATAAAGGAGAGGGTAAAGTAAGGACTAAGAAAAAAAGACAAAGAAAGAAAATGATATAGACAAAGATAGAGATGGAGAAAGGAATAGAGATAAACATACAAAGCAAACTATACAAATGAAGATTAAGGTATGTGCGCTATGTCATTTTGTGTTCACTTCTTCTCAGCTCACTTCAAGTAACCTTAAACTATTTAATTTTTAATGTTTATTGTTAATTAGTTTCGAGTTTATGAGGGATTTTCTTTAGTAAAATTTTGTCGTAAGCTCGATTTTTCCACAAATTGGCAGCCACATTGTATGAAATATGACGAAATGTGATCAAAATTTCTACTAAATTAACGACACTTTTTACTTAATATCTCGGAAACTAAAGGAGATATACAAAAATGGAGAACACCATTGCTAAGATATTGATTAGTTTAATATGACTGCATCACTAACTAAATTTTTACTAAATTATCGAAAAAATTGTAGCCAATATCTCGGAAACTAAAAGAGATATCTAAAAACTGATAACACCAATCGAAAGACCTTATTACAAAATATATAACTGCATTTAGAACTAAAAATCGTCAAAATGGCGCTTACGACAATCTTTTACCCAGGCGACGATGTGTGTTTCACACGTATACGAAGAGCGGCAGCTGAGTAGTGCATTTAACGCACACAGTCTCAGTTATTGAATCGTTTGAATGTGTTGGAATGCCGACCACTGCTTTCAGTATTGAAGCGTTTGTGTCCATGCCAATGACCCAGACAGCCGAGCCACTGCAGTTTTATTTACTGCACTATGTCTGCATATGCCCACCCACTAATCTTTTTACCGAATACAACAAGTAAACAACATTGATTAAAATTGATATTTATATTTTAAATTTATTTGCTCACAATAACTTTTAGATATAATGTTCTGTATATATGTGCAATATACATACATACATACAAACATACATACTATATATTAAAAAATGGTAAAAATCCAAACTTTTTGTAAATACTGAATGCATTATTAGAATACCTTTAATACATAAATCTATGGCTTTGGTTTGATAAATGCAATAAGTCTGATTTTGTAAGTATTTGGGAAATTCTCTTAAATTTTACCATATTTTAAGCGCACTTTAAGGGAATAAATACCTTACAGTTGTAATTACATTTACATATAAATATATAGTATCGACAATGTGACGGCATATATAGTAGGTATTATACATCTATTTTTTTCGTATGTGTCGATTAAAGCACTTTAATACCACTACATAATAAAATAGATTCCAAAGAATTTTGGGTGTTGCCCATTTGATTGAACTGTAACGCGCCAGATGTACACATTGAGGTAGTTGTAAAAGTTTGTAATCCTAAATTACCCTCAGATAAATTAGGAATGGTTCGTAAATTCCAATTCAGCTGCTTTTGAGGAAAATTGATTGTTCTCTGAAATCGTTGGGCTTTTCAACTGCTTCTTGGTTGCGTACTTATGCGCTCTTCATTTCGGGCGATTGTTGGCTCTTGTCTGCCGCAATCAACTCTTCCAATTACAAACCACGAACTGCTTTCGCAACATAACTATTGACTTTAATGTCTGTATTTGTTGTGTTCCGCCCAGGCTTAGAAAATAGGTTATAGTTCATGTATGCCGTTTTTGCATGGCATCACAGGCACTGCAATACGAGTAAGAGCTGGGTGATGGTGGCGGCGATGATGGGCCGTTTGAGCCATTGCATCTGCCGCTGCTGCTGCTGAATGTAACTTGCCTTTGTGGATGAATGGGAAAGTGGTTCCAGTGCGCGCAGGGCATCTGTGCCGGTGGCTTAATTGGGAATTGGTTAGGCATCTTGGTGGTTCCCTGCTTTTCGCTATTCAGCTTTGTTCCTTGCTTAAAAACTATCTTAATCTTTGCACTTGATTTGCTCGAGTTACTTCAGTTCTCAAACAGAACGTTTTGAAAATTTCACTTTATGTTGGTTTTTAACTCCTTTCGCTTTTATTTGCTTAGTAGTATTCTGCACAAAGGCATAATTTTTACTGAGCTCTGAGGGCATCGCTTGCTGCTTATATAGCTTACACAAAAGGCACGCCAAAACCCAACACTTCCTAACACATACGCAAACACTTCATTCAGGCGATGAAAATAACAAACGAACTCTGGTTTACTGTATGCGAGCGAACATTGAAGCGTTAGACTTCTGGAGCACTCTCTTTGCCATCCATTCTTCCATTTAAAATTGTTGTTTTTTATGCTTTTGTAGTGGCTAGGGATGTCAATTTTTTCGCTTTTTATGATACCGGGATTTTCGGGAGGTCGTTATCACATTCATGGGATCCCGGGATTAGTCGCGGAATTTAGATATTCATTACTTTTCGAAAACTTGAATCGAAAAAACTGCGTCTTTATTGTTTGAGAAGCTCTCCTACGATAAAAATAAATAAATAATAAATAAATGGGATTGAAACCTACTTTTTTATTTAGAGAGATGTTTTTATTTTTTCTCTCTGACGTCAGGACTTATTTTTAAGGACTTTGTAATTTCAAAGATATGATTAGATAATTCCAAAAATTATTTATAAAATACAATGCAATGTAGAATAAAGCTATGGGTGCCAAATTAAAGAGCAACTTTTTTTTTTTTAGAAATCAAAATAATAATTTTTTTTTGCATGTACAAGGACGAATAGGTACTTTTTTTAGCTGATAAAGTTAGAAGAACAAAATTCGAGGATGTTATAGAGTTTATATAAGTCCTTTACATATAACTTTTTCAAAACCAAATATCGCGAAATTTCAAGGATACAATCTTTAAAGGACATTTTCAACACTCACCAGTCAGTATTCACCAAAAAATTTAATCCATTTAAATTCTTCAGAATTTTCTCTTTAATGTGATACCCATACTTTTTCTCTAGGCACATTTCACTGAATTTTTAAAATCATTTTTGAATTACTGACGTCAAAGTGAAAAACTGAAAATGCAATTTTACTATACTTGGCGCATGGTTTCGCGAATATATTGACTTTTGTGTGTAATATTTACAAACGCACGGTGTTATATGTGTAATGTGCTAGACATTTATAAAAAATATTAATTATTAAAAAAAGAAATATAGCCAATACTGGTCAAGAGAACGGTTTCTATTATTGCCATCAGTTCAAAATATAAATACTGAAAATCCCGAGATTATTTGCAAAGAATCCCGGGATTTTTGGTAGCGGCAGTTCAGTTACTGTGTGTACCCTACAAATCTGAAAAAGAGCAAAGAAAAATTTATTGAATAAAAACTTCCTCATTCACATTTTTATGTATGTGCTCCATTTTCAGTGGTATCTCAAAGCCAAGCCAAGAATACGAGAACGTATGTAAATAAGTAATGTACATATTAGCTAAGGCATGGAGAAAAGCTGATTGATTTCTGTAACAGCTGTACGAATTCGGATGGTGGTACTTGAACCTGGTGAGTAAGTCGTCTTAAAACATTGGACTCGCCTTAAATCCTAGTAAGAGAGAATTTGTCTTGTTGTTGCCCTAGGAGCACTCTTATTTTGGTTCTTGGCTTCATGCCAGTCGACATCGTAGGCTCGAAGTAGCTCTTCAGAACCGGCAACTCCCACCTACGAAGCTTCGTTCTAGCCCCACAGCGTGTTTCGCTATAGCACAACGTTACAGTTTTGATCAACTCAGTGGGTTTGTCCTCAACATCTCAGAACCGTTAGCAGCTCAGGTCACCCTTACCTGGGACACCCTTACCTGGATGTTATCGAAATTTTCTTACTTAACGGCCTTGGTAGCGCCGACGTTTCTCCTACTTAGGGATATTTTCGCCATCTCTGGTTAACACTACCAACTCCGTGTCCCAGAAATTGCAAAAACGGCCCTTAGTCTAGTGGCTGGTGCCGTGACCGAACGGATACCGTTTATTCTCCAGCTGAAAAATAAATTATGTAACGAAGAAGGACATTTGAAGCAAGTAATATTGTCCCTTTGTTTGTGTGTCTCCTGGTAAATGGAAATAAATTGGGCTACTTGTTCGAACAAAAATTTTTAAGGCCTTTTTTGGTAAGACAATTTCCAAATTTCTTTGTCAATTTTCCCAAAATGTACCGCAACTGGAGTTACATTTAGCCGCATAATTACTTTCGCCCTTAATTTTCCACCACTTTTTTTTTACTCTCCGCCGCAATTTTTGGAGCGAGTACTTAACGCGTTTGTATTAGAATGTCTCGTTTTGTCTTCTGTTTTCGTTTTCTGTTTCTCAACATAATATTTAAGCGTACAATGCCATATTATGTACATATAGTAAATGTATGTATTGACATTGTACGTGTATGTATGCACTATATAGGTGGTGTGAGGTAGACGAAACTGTAGTTCAGGCACGTACGAGTACAGTTCCTAAAGTTCCAGTAAGACTGTATGCCAGTAATTTCTGCCACCAATGCGGTAAATGGCGATGTTAAAGGCGCAATAACAACACAACGGGCATTAAAATAAAATACGTATTTATTTGACACATAACGATATTATACGAAGTACATATGTATGTATGAGGACTACGGTTGCCAAACGTTCTGATTTAGGAGTGACAGTACTAAATTTTCACTTGCTTTACTGAAATTTTTGAATTCCCAATTCAGTACGCAACTGTCCTTATTGTTACCACGTTTTTATCATTTCGGAATTTTGTTCGTCCAGACATAGAATAGGCAAAAACTAGTCTAGACATCAACCTAGTCTCGACGGAAGTAGTCAAATATTTAATCAACCCAATCTACTAATCTATCTATATAAATATGCAAAGGGATTTTTTGCCCAGGTCATCAGATCTGCACCGTTCGTTCGATTTTCAAAAATGGGATTGGGCTGTAGATGTGCAATAAGGTTTTATTTTTTCGAAAAGATTTGCCACGTGTAAAACAATTAAATTATTTAATAATCAATGTAAAAATTTGTAAATTTTTAATGTTCTCATTTTACTCAACTTCGGTGAAAAAAAAAAATCATAACTAAATTTTTGTAGAGTGCACCCCATAATATTATACTTACATTTTGCGCAATACTCAGAGCTTCCAATGTGATTTTTTTACATTTTTTTTTGGGATGGCATATTTTCAAAAACAAATTTTTTTTTATCAAAAAATTGTATGTGCGAAATTTATCTACTACTATTTAACCTCAAATGGATGTAATTTCTGAGCTGGTCCTTGTTTAAAATATCTTTAAAAGACACGTAATAGCCGAACGTAAGCCAAAGTGTATGTTTCAAAAAAGTTTTCAGTGCGGTTTTCATAGAAAATTTGTAGTCTGCATAACCATACCTTGGGAAATTTTCATGCTCATGGTACCAGTGAAAATATATTTCCTTCCGCCACTAATCTCGTCTTTCTTTGGAAACTTTTGGCTTGACATGATTTTATTCGGATCTGGAAACTGCTGAGAATATTTCCGTAGACAAATTTTTAATGAAAAGAAACCTACCTTTCGAAGTTTTTTGTTACAATAAAAGACTTTAGATAGACAATACATTAAAAAATACTTTATTTATCTGCATCAAAATTTGACTCATTGCACTTTCGGTCTATTTAACCCACTTACGGTCGGTAAGTCGGTAGTATGACCAAAAGATAGAGCACCCCCGACTTAGTAAAACATATTTCTTAATTTTCCAATAAAAACATTTTCACTCATTTTAGCAGTCCAGGACGATTTGAAGTTCGAAGATCATTTAGAGGTTGAAAAAGGCACATTCGAGAAAAAAATTTCATTCAAAAGTTACGTATTTTTATCCTCAAAAACCGACTCTGTAGTAAAAGCAATTTGAAAAAAATCAGTCAGTTTGCCCCACTTCCGGTCGAAACCACCAAAAGATAGAGCATCTCTGATTTCATAGGTAATACTTTTGCGTATTTAATAAAACAAATCTACCACCATTTAGAGGGGTGGACGGGTGGTCTAGGACACCCTGTATATGGACAAATCCTAGCGTTGGGGACGTTACGTTCAGAAGTTAATTTTTTTTGTGTTACATATAACGGAAGGGTTAAAGCAGTACTTATAAGAGCAAAATAATTAACCTATAGGAAAAAATTTCCTATAAATAAAAAAAAACTTACTTTAAGTCCATAACCCAACGTAGTTATTTTGTAACAGAATTTATGATATCGATGGTCATCTTTCCGAAATTGTGTCACTCCCTTCTCTCGCCAGGAAGAAAATAATAAAGCATTCTTCTTGCATTTATTGCAATCAGTGGAGTTTCAATAAAAAAAAGTACAATCAAAAAATCAAGTATTTGAACAATTTTAGCATTTTAATTTTTTTTAAGCGAAAAGGCACCAAAATTACTAATTTTTTATTGTCACTCGAAAAAATCATAATTGTTTTTAGTTAATAACCTTAGAAAGTTTTTTTGAAATAGAATGTTCATATTAGAGGCAATAGACGTTGGCATCAAATACAACATATGTATATGTGAAATTGCAAGAGTTTACCACGAATAATAAAAAAGTGGCAACATGCCGAATATCTGTCGCAGCTGTTCTTCTTGCCAAAACAAACGAATCTATTGTAATAAAACTAGTATGCCAGCAAATGAAATAAATAGTACATTGAGTAAAAGATGACTAAGATTTGAGAAACTAAAATTCCATTTTTACAATTTCTATTGGTATCATTAAAATTCTTTCTAAAATTGTTATATGCTATACATGAAGAATATAATACAAACTTTTTAACGAAGAACCAAATTGCATGAAATCCGTTAGGTAATATACTGCTTTTAAAAATTGGGTATAGAAATAAGGAGACTTTGTATGGTGATACGGGGCGTATACGTTACATACGCAAATATGGGTATATGAGCACNTATTGAAATCGGACTAAAATAACGGCCGCTTCTCATATAACGGTAAATTTCAGAAATGCTTGAAACTTCAATATTTCGAAATTGAAGGACGCTAATTTACTCAAAATTGATACACCCCGGCTTACCATCTAGCGGAAGGTTTCGGAAAGGTGAAAAAACATATTTAATACTTGCGCCGGGTATTTAATGTTCGGCTCCGCCCGAACTTAGACTTTCTTACTTGTTTTTACCTCCCTTTTGTTAGCTCGGGATGTAACTATGTAATATTGATGTGCCTAAAAGATGCAGCGATTTCTATTCTCAAGTTGCATACCTGATGACAGTACGAATGGAAATTATAATAGCGAGGATTTAGTTTTTTAAACTATAATTTTATTCAGTATATCTTTTTCAAATTTTAATTTCAATACACTTCCGCGTTGGAATCAGAGGATAATGCATTTTCTAAGATAAGTGTGCTTCCATTTTCGACCAATAACACCTTTGTTGTCGAAAAATTTAACAACTCGTGAGATTTGAAAGTGAAGTGAAGAAATATGGAGCAAGTTATTAACAATAATAATAATAATAATAATAGATTGGCGCCTACAGTTTTACGCCGACTCCGAACGGCGATTGTATTTTTATGAGAAGCTGTTTTTCATGGCAGAAATACACTCGGAGGTTTGCCATTGCCTGCCGAGGGGCGACCGTTGTTAAGAAAAAACCTTTTTCCATTTGTTTTGCGATGTTGCTTTGACCAGGGCTTGAACCCAGGTGCTGATGAGTCAAAAAGCGCGCACTGCTTACCACTACATATATACATTTTATACAATTTGGTTTCGGCCACGAAAATGGGCTTTTTCCGTTGTCGTGGATCTCGTCCTTACACTCAATTGCCCAGAAATGTAACAAACCCAACAATTGCAACCCCCTACCTAACGGATTTAATGCATTTCGGTTCTTCGTTAAAAAGCTTAAAAGCTCTTAAATTGCCTTAACCAAATTTGAGTTGGTTTAGCGAAAGCTTTTAATAAAATCTTGTAATGAGCTTATTTTTGCCTCTGGCTGGTGGACTTCTCATTTGTCTACTTCGAAGACACCGAGCAGTTTGTACTTCCTTTCTGCAATTCTGCAAAAAGTACTTTTGGGTGTTTGCACGACATCAAAATGCGCTATCGCTAATTTTGATCGCCAAAAATCTCCAAAAGAAAAGCAGGCCCGCCTATGAACACGCAAAATCTAGTTACATGCCCCTCATACTACCAGCTTTGGCTGCTTACACATTACTTTTTCATGTTGTATACTTTTACTGCTTTTCGTTTAAAGAATTTTAGCTACAAAAATTTAGCGGAGCGATTGTCAGAGTTCCAGGACAAGAAAAAAAAACAATCGGTATTTTTTTTTATTTTTTATTTTTTATTTTATTTTAGGAATTGACATCATAAAGAAAAGTTTCGTGATTTTGGTATTTTTCGAAACTTTTTCAGGGTTTTTCTCCTGATGTTTTACTGAATTTTCGCATTGCTTCGTGTTTTAGTTTGCGGAACTATCGTGGCTGTTTTAGAACTTTTTTATTTTTTCTGGGATTGAAGTGGTTCTTAGTGTTAAATTTTTTGGTGTCTTACAATATTTCTTTTGCATACAGTATTTAGTGAAGCCATAAATTCTAAGTACGTTTGTAAGCGGTATTTAGTTAAGTAAAAGTAGCTAAACACTTTTATATGTACTCGGTATTTAATGATATCCAAGTTGCTTAAGTACTTGATTATTTACTAAATACCTAAATACTTTTGTACTTAGTGCATACTTGGTATTTCGTAAATACAATTTTGCCCATCACGAGAACAATATTTAAGTGTATGATAAAAAATAAAGAGCATTGATATTTATTTTTTACATTTACTATTTGCTCATAAAAATTTGCAGATATAAACTCGTGTATGCTTATAATTCATAAAATAGACATATGTAGTATGTATGTACATCCGTACTAAACATTAATAAAAATTTCATAGATTTTTTAAAGTCTGAATGAATTCTTACAAAACGTTTGCTGCCACATTTACTGATAAAATAAGTCTGTACATACATATGTATATATACTACATACTAGTACAAATGCAAATTTATAGTTTTTGGTTTGATAAATGCAAAAGTTCTGATTTTACAAGTACTTATTTGGTAAATTTCTTAAACTCAAAACACCGCAGTATTTTTCATATAAATTTTTATAGTTCAGTTAAAGCTTCGAGAGTAACGATATTTTCGAGAGTTTTCAGGGCGGGAATAAATACCCTTGCGGTTGTAATTTCATACATGAACAACGTTAATAAAATGTAGTATCGTCAATATTACGGCTTATATGCAAAACTGATAATTATAATTTTATTTAATTCTGAGTTAATGCTAAATTTTGGTTGTTTAAACTTTCTGGATTCTATGCTAAATAATTGACCTTATGTATTTGAGTATAAGAAAAACTTAATTTATATCCAGAAAGTTTATATGTATATTCACTTTTGTTTATATCGTATTAAGCACTTTCATCACATTTCACTTTTGACTGATTTATAATGCCTCATATGTACACATTGGGGTAGTTGTAAAAATCCTAAGTTGTAATCCTAAATAACACTCAGATAAATTCGGAATTCAGTCGCTTTTGAGGAAAATTAATTGTCCCTTGAATTCGTTGTGCTTTTCTGCTGCTTCTTGGTGGCGCATTTATGCGTTCTTCATTTCTGGCGATTGTTGGCTCTTGTCTGCTGCAATCAACTCTTCCAATTACAAACCACGAACTACTTTTACAACATAACTATTGACTTTTATATCACCACTTGTTGTGTTTCGCCAAGACTTTGAAAATGGGACATACATAAATAGATTATGCATACCGATTTTGCACTGCCATACAAACAACGCAATAGGGATGAGAGCTCGGTGCTGGTGATGATGATGGATAGTGTGAGCAATTGCATCTGCTGCTGAATGTGGACGATTGTGAGTGTGGCCGACTAGGAGAGTGGTCCAACTGCGAAGAGTGCATCTGTGGTGGTGGTTTAATTGGCAATCGGTTAGGCATCTAGTTTTAAGATTTGTTCTTTGCTCAAAATGTCTTTTAATATTTTCAGTTCTTAGTTGGAACTTTTTGAAATAATCACTTTGGTTTTGGTTTTTTAACTCCTTGTTCTACTATTTGCTTTGTTGTATTCTGTTCAAAGGCATAATTTTTACTGACTTCTGCTGGTGTCTCTTGCTGGTTATATAGCTGCGGTGCTCACGCGAGAGACAAGCCAAAACTCAACACTGTCAAACACATACGCAAACAATTCATTCAAGGGACGAAAATAACAACTAAAGTCGAGTTGCTGTTGGCGAGAGAGCATTGAGCGAGAGGCTTCTGGCGCAGTCTATTTGTCATCATTTTCATTTAATATTGCTGCAACTGTAGCAGTCTTTTATACACTGTATGTACCCTACAAATCTGAAAAACAAACAATGAAAAGTTAGTGGAAATGAAATTAAGATCTCTTTTCATACCATATTCACATGGGAAGGTCATTTGATTTCAGAGGTATCCCGAAGCCAAGAAATACTAGTAATGTAAACTTTCGATACTTTCAAGTATCGATCGATAGTCGATGCTTTGGAAACAAGTATCAAATAAAAGTATTCGATATTCGATACTTTTACATTATTCCGTTAAAAATCCCTTATACTAAAATCGGTAAAAATCGTATGACTTTTAATATTGTTCTCTTACTCATAGTGACTTTTTTAGTAAAAATATTTTCAATTGAAAACATTGCACAAAAACTACTGAACTGCTTTTGAGGCTTATTGTTACCTTTATATACTTACCATAAATATTTCTAACTATTTCAGCTATTTGGGGATCTCGATGTCTCTCCAATAAATCTTCTTGAATACATTGACTACCCCCGACTAAGGCAGACGGTAAACAATTTTGTGAGCCATTGTAAATTTTGCAACCCGTTACTTTGCCTTGGCGACGCTTGTTATGAAAATATATTTTAACGATGATATTTGAGTATCGAAGTATCGACATAATTTTGTCAATACTCATCGAATACTCAAATTGCTCAACAGTATTAAAAACATACTTTTCCATACTCGATACTATTCAGATCACTAAGAAGTACGAGAACTTAAAAAATGTATTAGATAAGGCCTTACTAAGCATCTGCATTCAGATTTCTGTAAAAGCTGTAGGTATGCCGATGATGTTGCAATTCTAGAAGGATTTAAATCTTTGGATACCCTATAGTATCTGAAACAGGTCTACTTGAACCGTGTCCTATCGGAAAATGTAATACTAAGAAAATTTACTGTTTGACAGTTTTTTTTATACAAACCGTAATGCCATATTATCAGTGATACAAACCAAAAAGACCGGATCATAAATTGAACCAGATCTCTATCAGGATCATACCGTTGTTGTTGCATTTGCGTGCAAATTTTTTATCCGGATCTCGATCGCGATCATTGCCCACGGAAACACAGCAATTATGTGTGTTCTAGATTCTAGATGTATGCATATGTGTGTGTGGGTATACTTACACTAAGGTGGCCAGTTTCTAAAATGGTGATAGCAGTACATTTCAGTTTTCCATGAAAAAAAGGGACAACAAAACGTAAATATCGTAGAGTTTTACCAAGCAACAATTAATGTAGAAAAAACATTTTTTAAGAATACAAAAGAATTCCAGATTCTCCATGAAAAATAAACACTTATGAAATGTCAACTTATGATCAATGCCATTACAAAGTTTTTGTTGTCAAATGTAAGTTTTTCTCCTCTTATTATTTATTTTATTTTGTGACTTTTACGGCTTGTTATTTTTTTTTTTGATTTTTCGGGGTTCTTGGTTTCATATTTTTTGGTATCTTTCGGGATATTCCAGATTTTTTCAGGGTCTCGAAATTTTCAGCACTTCTGGTTATCTGGTTCGTATACAATATTTAGCGAAGCTATAAATTCTAGGTACAATTGTATCAGTATTTAGTGAAGCCGGTATTTTATTAGACAAAAGCAGCTAAATACGTTTATACTCATTATTTATTCCTGTGAAAATAATGAAATATATTTGTCCAGAGTATGTCATACTCGGTATTTAGTGACATCCAAATTACCTGAGTTTGGTAACAAGTAAACAACATTGATTAAAACTGGTATTAATTTTGTGCATTTATTTGGCCATAATAATGTATAAAATAAACACAAATACGTGCTAAATATTCTTAAAAATTTTAAGATTTTTTAAATAATCAATTCGTACAAACCGTTTGATTACATGTCGACTGGAGCATGTAAGCCTGTACATGCAATACATATATATATATATATACATACTAAATACAAGTACACAAATCTATAATTTTTGGTTTGATATAATAAGTCTGTATTTACTGAAGTACTTGGGAAATTCTCTTAAAATCGAAAAATTATCATTTATAAGCTCGAAAATATTTTTAATATAAATTATTCAATTATTAGTTCAATTAATGGTTGGAGACTTATGACATTTTGGAGATGTTTCCCACTGGAAGAGATTAAATACCCCTAGAGTTATAGTTTTTATAATCATATAAATATGTAGAATCGTCAATATGAAGGTATGCATAGATTTAAGCACTTTAATACTCGTACCACCGCACAACAATTGAGATACATATGTATGTAGTTGTAAAAATTTATATTTGTAAATTACATCTAAATAAATTTAGAATTGTTCGTAAATTCCAATTCCGCCGCTTTTGAGGAAAAGTAATTTTCCCTTCAGTTCTTTGTGCCTTTCTGCCGCTTCTTGGGGCCGTACTTATGCGCTATTCAATTCGGGCGATTGTTGGCTCCTGCCTGCCGCAATGAACTTTTCCAATTACAAGCCATGACCCGCTTTGCAACATAACTATGTATTGACTTTTATGTCTACACTTTTAGTATTGCGCCACATAACATGCACCGCTTTTGCATGGGACTACAGACAATGCAATACGGATGAGTGCACGGTGCTTGTGATAATGGATAGTGTGAGCAATGAGATCTGCTGCTAAATGTGGATGAATGAGAATGTGGACGAATGGGAAAGTGGCTGCAGTCCGGAGAGGGTATCTGTGCTGTTGATGCGCTTGGAAATTGGTTAGGCATTTCGCTGGTTCAGTGGTATTTAGCTTTGTTCCTTGCTCAAAATATCTCTTAAACTTTTCACGGCCCTTGTTTGAATTGCTTCAGTTCTTAATTAGAACTTTATGAAAATGTCACTTTATGTCGGTTTCCTTGCTCTTTTATTTGCTTCGTAGTATTCTGCACAAAGGAATAATTTTTACTGACTTCTTCTAGTGTCACTTGCGGGTTATATAGCTGCGGTACTCACGCGAGTGCCATGCCAAAGCTCAGCACTGTCAAACACATACGCAAATAATTAATACAACCCTGCAAGACAGCTGAGTATCATATGGAGTGCTCATTTTATCATTATCACTTATTACAAAAGTTCTTATCAAAGTATTCATATTTGTTCAGACTATGGGAAAAAATTGAGTTCTTTCCCCTCAATGTTGTCATTAGAAAGTCCTCAATACTAATAGTCAAACTACTCATTTATGCCATACTACAAAAACAAAATCATTTTGTAAATAAATGCCCATGTATTACATACTAATGAAAAAAGTGTAAATGTGTTAGAATTTTTGCCAAAAATGCTCAGCAATGTCTTGTAGGGAAGCGACGATAATAACAAACAAAATCGAATTGCTGTTGGCGAGAGAACATTGAAGCGAGAGGCTTCTGGAGCACCCTCTTCGTCAACCGCTCAACCATTTAATATTGCTGCATCTGTGTGCACTCCACAAATCTGAAAAACGAGGAATAACAAGTTAATGGAATAAAAACTAAGATCTCTGCAACTATCATACTCGCATGGGAATGTGTTTTGGGTTTCAGAGGTATCCCAAAGCCAAGAACTACGAGAACTTAAATAATGTATTAGCTAAGTAGTATTTACTGATCGTCTGCCTTCAGACATTCAGAGAAGCTGGGTGTTCTCCATTATGATTTCTGTGAAAGCTTTTAGGAATGCTGATGATGTTGCACCCTTAAGGGGGAGGGGGGTAAATTTTTTGATATCCTTTAGTTCGTTTGATTTTCAAAAATGAGATATCAAATTAAAGGGCTTGAGCTGCAGATGTACAATTTACTTATTCGAAAAGAGTTGTCGCCTGTTAAAAAATTAAACTTAAATTATTTAATAGTCAATGGTGCCAAATTAAAGGGCTTATAGCTCAGTTATGCATACTTTACACCGCACTGCATAGCATGTCATTTCGACGTAGAAATGAAAAACCAACAGACTTCTATGTATGTACGTATGTAATGCTGTGCGTTGGGTAACCACAATGCCAAGTATGCATAATTGAGCCTTTGGGGTTTGGATGTTCGATAAGAGTTTACTTTTTCGAAAAGAGTTGCCACCTGTTAAGAAATTATGCTCAAATTATTTAAAAAGTTAAATTAATTGCTACAATAAGGATATCAATCGATTTTCAAAATGTTGTAGGAGGGTTGCCACATGTTTAAAAAGTGTAATTGAATTTTAATTAAAAAACTTTATTAAGTGAATAAGGTATCAGTATATAATCCTTTATTTCGGAGGGTAGCCACATGTTTAAAAAATAAATTTCAACTTAGTTCATTAGTTACTTAACATTTTTATAAAAAATTAGATTAAAGATATTTACGGGGTTCTCAGTTCAAAAATAATTTTGAAGAGGATTGCCGCCTATTTTGGATGTCGTATTTAGATTAATTATGCACAAGTTACATGAAATTTTAAAATATAGGCATCAAGCGAACGAATGTTAAGAAATCCTTAAATTGAACATTTATAATTTTTTAGGGTAACACAATAGGGTTGCCACCAGTTGAAAAAATTAAATTCAAATTATATAATAAGTTTAATGGATTGTCAAAATATGGTTATCAATCGAAATGGGTTTGAAAATAATTTATTTCTGTACTGTGCCATGTGCTTAAAAATCAAATTCAACTTAATTCATCAGTTAATTGAAAATGTATCACAATGCCAGACGATAAAAAGATTTTAGTTTGAAAATACTTTTAAAGGGGTTTCCACCTATTTGTCGCAATATTAGTGTCAAACGAAAGAGTTTTAAGAAAACTTTAGGCTGTTTATATTTTTAATTAGGGTTGCCACCTAATTTTTTTTTGCAGGCCATCAGATATGCACCGTGCCATAAGGTTTTATTTTTTAAACTAAGAACCTTTATGATAAAAAATAAACAACATTGATTAAAGGAAATATAAATTTTTTTTTTATTTGGTCATAATGATTTGCAGATATAAACTCGTGATATTCTATGTATAGTACTGAATATTATTTGAAAATTCGAAAAATTTTTAAATAATAAATTTGCATAAAGCTTTTGATTACATTTCTTCATATACATATGTTTTACTAGACTGCGGATTTTTGTGCAGAAAACGAAGCCTAAAAATATGTATCACTTAACTTTAAACAAAATAAATAAATTGGTATACATTTTCCGCAGTCTACTAATTACTAGTACACAAATCTTTGGTTTTTGGTTTGATAAAATAAGTATGATTTTATACATAAGTATTTGGGAAATTTTCTTAAACTCGAAAATTACAATTAATGTTTCGAAAGCTGTGATATTTTCGACACCATTCTCACATGAAGGGAATAAATGCCGCTATAGTTGTAGTTTCGTAATCATATACATAAAAGTGTAAAATCGTCAATTTGGATGTACTTAAAAATTATAATTATATTTTTATTGTTTATAGTGTTGCCAGAAAAAAAATCATTTGGAGCTAAAACGGTCGAAAAAAGAGCTAAATAATACTAATAGTACCCAAAATGAAGAGCTATTTTTTTCTTTAATTGAGCACTTATTGACGTAATATTGTTTTTACATTTTCCGCAATATTAATAAAACAACGAATAAATTTATTAAAAAAATTTAAAATTTTCAAACCATAAAAGTGTATAATCGTCAATTTGGATGTATTTAAACATTATAATTATATTTTTATTGTTTATAGTGTTGCCAGAAAAAAAATCATTTGGAGCTAAAACGGTCGAAAAAAGAGCTAAATAATACTAATAGTACCCAAAATGAAGAGCTATTTTTTTTCTTTAATTGAGCACTTATTGACGTAATATTGTTTTTACATTTTCCGCAATTTTAATAAAAACAACGAATAAATTTATTAAAAAAATTTAAAATTTTCAAACCAAAATTAGATGTACATATTTCGAGTTCGTGTCTATGGCACTTATAACACTTATATGTACGGTGACCAGATTTCTGTGGACCAAAATCGGGACACTTCTAAAGCATGGAATCCGAACATTAAAATAAAATGTATAATAAAGTGACATAACATAATTTAATCCAGTTTTATTTACGACAAAACAAAGAGAAAAAAAACTTGAATAGTGATCTCAAAAATATATACACACAATATATACGGTGGCGAGAAAATAAATAGGGAAAATGCATTTTATCAAGTTTTGGCTACTTTTCTACGATTAAAAAATGTTATGACCATTTTATGAAAACTTAGCTAATCTCAAAAAAAAATCATGTAAATAGAGTTTTCAAACTTTGTAGAACATTTACAAAAATTCGACGAATTTTGAATAATGTTGATCAAAATTTTAAAATTTTTAATACGATTTTTTGAATTTTCTTGAGCATGCCATTTCGTAGCCAGTAAAATTTTTTTATAACAAAATGCAGGCTCGAGTAGCTTGGACTTACCGTTGATTTTTGGCAATTTTTCGTTCGCGCATTTTCTTCCATACAAAGTTTATTCGACAATTTTTTTTTTTTTTATAGGGAAAATGGCCCCAAAATTTGCACTTCGTTTTACTACTACTCGGAATGTTTCTAAGAATATTTAAAAAGCTCAAAATTTCGATAAAACTCTGTCGAATTTTGCGAATTTTTGTACAAAGTTTGATTTAAATTATTTTTGGTAATATAACGAGCTACACTTTCATAAAAAAATAATAACCATTAAAAAGTCAAAAGGGGAGTGGCCCAGGAATGCTAAAATGTCGCTTCCCTATTTATATTTTCGCCAATGTATCAACAGCCTAAATTTTATTATATTATTATTATTAATTCAAATTAGAATCGTTTCATTAAAAAAACATAACAAAAAATTATAAAAATTGTATGACAGCAGTATAGGGAAATTACCAGTCTGACAGAATAAAACATAACAAAAGTTCATAGAAAATAAGGATGCTTGCTAAATTTGTGGCTCCCCTATACTGTATGTTCTTTGTGATAACGAAAGTGCTGCCACGTTTTTATGAAAACTTGTTTTTTTTAGGCAGAGCACAATTAAAAAATAAACACCGAAAATCGGGACTTAATCAGTACAAATATGAAAAATCGTGACACTTATACGTCCCGACTTTTAAAAAATATTCAGCGGGACAATTTTCTCAAAATCGGCACTGTCCCGCCAAAATCGTTACGAATGGTCACCGTACTTATATGTATGCACATACTTATATAAACTAGACAATGAACTAAAAATACTTTACAAACTGTTAGGAACTGCAATTTCAGATATTTGAATTTAACATAAAAATTCCGGTTACGAAACATTATTTTTTTTTTTTAATTTTTTCTTCTTCTCCTTAAATGTAAAATTAGTAAGATAAAAACGAAAACCGCGCGATTGGAAAAAGGATTTTCTTCAAATTAATTTTTGAATTCTTTAATATTGGATCTATGTTTTTCCACTGCATTTCGAAATTTGTAATTTATTAACGCTTAAATTTTGGCTCTCCTTTTCTGCCGTGGCCGCCTGAGAGAAAATACACCGTTTGAACTTAGCGGAGCTCGAACTACTGTCCGGTATTGTTTGTGTGCTCCCGCGCGAATTAGAATACCATGAAGGTTTCGAAAATAGGCCAAATAAATTTTAGTCAACACTTGTGCAATGAAATTACAGATTTGTAATTTTAATATATTACCAAATACAACTAAAACTTTCTGGAGCCAAAAAAGTGCTAGATAATTTTGAAAAGAGCTAAAAGAAAAGAGCTAGGAGCTGGCAACACTGTTTAAAACTCGTACCACTGCACAACAATACGATTTTCGAACTATTACGACGCGCCAGATGTACACATTGAGGTAGTTGTAAAAATTATAATACGGGCATGTTCTGCAAATCGTACGATTTCAAGTCGGTGCGATTTATAAAATCTATTTCGGAAGATTTATAACCAAGAGGTGAAAATTTGGCACTAAATCGTAGATGATGTGTTTCCAGCAGTTTCCATTTGAAAAATTTAACACTTTGATTACAAATATACAACAATACTTAGCAACGTGCACCGATTTGAAATCGTACGATTTGCAGAACATGCCCGATATTTGTAAATTACATCTACATACATACTAGATAGATATTTAAATGTAGAAATGTTTATAAATTCTAATTCAGCCGCTTTTGAGGAAAATTAATTGTCGCTTGAATTCGTTGTGATTTTCTGTTGCTTCTTTGTGGCGTACTTATGCGCTTTTAATTTTTGAAGATTGTTGGCTCTTGTCTGCCGCAATCAACATTTCCAATTACAAGCCACGAACTGCTTTTGCATCAATCATTACTATTGACTTTTATTGTCTGTATACATATATTATGCATGCCGCTTTTGCGTGGGACTACAGATATTGCAATAGGGATGAGAGCTCGGTCCTGGCGATGATGATGATGGGTAGTGTGAGCAATTGCATCTGCTGCTGTATGTGGATGATTGGGAATGTGGATTAATATTAAAGTGGTTCCATTGCGGAGTGGGCATCTGTGCGGTTGATTTCTTTGGCGATTGGTTAGGCATTTTGTTGGTTCATTGTTTTTTTTTTAGCTTTGTGCTTTGCTCAAAATGTCTTTAAGTCTTTTCACTTCCTTTGTTTGAATTGCTTCAGTTCTTCTTGATTAGACCTTTTTGAAAATTTCACAGTACTTTTTAAATTTGCACTCCTAGCTCTTTTATTTGATTTGTAGTATTCTACTCAAAGGCATAATTTTTACTGAGCTCTGATTGCGTCGCTTGCTGGTTATATAGCTGCGGTGCTCACCAAAATTGCAGAGGTAGGCAAAAACTTCATTCACCCCACGAAAATAACAAACAAATTCGGGTTGCTGTTGGCGAGAGAGCATTGAAGCTAGAGGCTTCTGGATCGCTCTCTTCGTCATGCACTATACCATCAATACAGGGCAATTCTGGCTAGGATAGTAAAACGTCTTTCGCAAGGCATACGAAAGACAGATGGCAGTAGTTCAAACAGTCGCAATGTCCGAGTGGGTAAAGCACAGGCTTGCCAATCGAAAGATCTGGGTTCGAGCCCTGGCGCAGCTGATTTTTTTTTAGATGTTTTTCTTTTTAAAAGGATATATATTTTTTGGTTAAATATAATTTCTAGAAACTTCTTTTATGCATTTTTCTTTTTTTTTATGTAATTCCTTTTAATGGTTTCGTTTTTATTGTGTTAAAAAGAATATTCCTTTTAATTTCATTTAATTTTTGGGTACTTATTTTATTTTTTTAAATAATTAATTTTTAGTTTTTTATTTAAAATTACTATTAAAAAATTGATTTACATTTTATGAGACAGGATAAGGTAACGAAAGGCAGGAGGAAATTGTGGGTCATTGTTATAGGAAAGATCAGAAAGTTGAATAAAAAATATTCAAATGTTTTTTTTTTAGATATTTAGTGGTCCACCAGATACCAGATAGGATCTAGTTTTTGAAAATTTCGTAAAATTTTTGGACCTTCCATCCACAGAGATCCTCAAAGGGACTAACATCAAGTGAGAAAGCAAGCCAGTCGGGGAAAGTAATGTTCTTTCACTTTAACCTAGCTTTTGTGGACCTACTCGTACCCATTTCGCCTACTACGATACTGAAGTTTGAAGCTTTGTTGAAGACACTTAATGGCAGATGTAAGGTACCAGATTATTTTGCCAACACTTTCGGATATTCCGAACTTTTCATATGACACGATGGAAATAGCATTTCCGCATTTTCACTACTGAAGGACATTCAACGCGGTATTTAGCTGCGTTGAAAGGGAATTAGGATCTTAATGCATTAAAAAGTGTTTTCTTCGTTTGTGAAGAATTCGAGTTGCATAGAGCTGAATATGTTCGAATGCTTTTTATGAACATTTTCTAATGATTTCAGATTTTTAGCTTTTTTTGTGTAGATGAATCCCACACTTTTTCCTAATGAAAACCACAATTTTTTACAAGTTTTTTGTTCTCCTGAAAAGTACCCATTTTCACATTCGATAGTTTGACATGGTAGCGCCGAAGTATCCGCACTGATAGCAAATGTTTTTAGCAGATTTAATTTTCTCTCTCTTATTTTTTCTCGAATGGTACCGCAACTGGAGAGCACATTTCACCGTATATGTATTTTCACTTTCGCCCTTAATTTTGCACCCCTTTTTATTCGCTATTGCAATTTTCGGAGCGAGTAACTTAACGCGTTTGTATTGGAATGATCTGGTCTTTGGGTTTTGTTTTCGTTTTCTGTTTCTCAACATAATGAGAATACTACGCCGTATCACGTATGTATGTATATGTGAGTATATACAAATGTACATACATGGATATAAAGTCGCTGTTAGGCATTTTTTTTTAATTTCCCGCTTACCTCCAATGATATGCTCAGGTACTAGAGGGTATGTGGTGAATCGAGAAAGTGAAAAATTTTGTCTTGAGGCGTGTTGTAATGCGTTACTCCATCGCTACAAAAAGTAAGCACTTACCAAAGAATCGAAGTTTTTGCTGGGCAGAATTTAATTTCGGAAAAACGAACTTCTGATACTACTATCGGCTGTGCTACCAGGCTTTTCTATGCGTATAAAAAATGAAGTACTTAAACATTAACATTTTCACAAAGATGGTTACAGATGCCATGTTAAAAACAAAAAATCGTGAGTACCTACCAGGTATTCATGAAATTTTATGTGTAAATATCTGTATAAGGCTTGGTAAAACGATTTAGTTTCACACATACATAAGTAGGTTAGGTTAGATACTAAACATTAATTTCACTTCATTTTATTCATTCACTGCCGGGACCAGCACATGACATGGTTATGAAAACACTTCGGGAATAGTTCAGGACGATTTTGTGAGTTAACTACCTGCAGTGATCCCGAACTTCTCCAAATATAGTCCTGAAGTGGATTTGAAAAAGTCGTGAACATGTCCCGAAAGTATTTCGAAAAAGTCTTGCAACAGTTCCGAACTGAACCCAAATTATTCCTGACATGTTCCTGAATAGTGGTGAGTTATCCCGAAATGGTCGTGAATTAGTCCCAAAATGTTCCTCAAACAGCCCCAGCTAACTATACCCAAAATTGTCAGTATTTAGTAGTATCTACTATCTATTATTTAGTTAGTATTAAGCGCTATGAAAATAAGTAAATACGTACATTTATTAAAAGTATTTAGCTCACAAAAACTGTGCAAATACTATCGTACTCTATATTTACTAACATGCAAAATACTTAAGAGGTACACCACCCTGAACAAAATTAAAAATTTTTGATTTAGCTTCGAAAATTCTCCAAACTTTTAAGAATATTTTAAAAGCTTCCCCATTAACAAGTTCAAATTACTACGGAAGTTACGGCAATTAGAATTTGAAATGGCAGATAGGCGCCGAAAGGTGGTACTTTTTCTTTTATGTTTTTTCCGAAACGACTTTTTTCAAACTAGTGTATACGATATTTTAAAATCTATTAAGGTCGCGTTCCGCTACTTCGCCGTATCGATGATATTGTAGGAAACCCTCCATGAACAAACTGATTGGACCTTATCAGTGTGGCTTTAGACCATGAAATTCAACAATCTACTAGATTTTTATACTTCGTCAATTCGCGAAGAAGCGACACCCACCAACTTTTGCCGATTTTAAAGGCGCTTTTGATAACACGAAGAGAAGTTGTCTGTACGACGCCATGTCTACATTTGGTATACCCGCATTTGGTGCTCAAAGTCACTTTACATAGCCGTAGTAAAGTGACATTGAGCACAACTTTCAGCTCCGTCCAAATTGGAACGACCTCTTCCTAAGTAAGAAAATAAATATTTTGTAATTTTTAAACGGTACCCGACCGGCGAGAATCTTGAAAAGAGGGGGCTAATGTTTTATTATTTTTTTGTTTTAATTTCTTTCTTTGGAAATGGTTCTTAGCTGTAGGGCCACGTATGCTGACAACAACTTTTTTCCTGTACAAAAGACTAGCATAGTTAATATGTATTTTATATACATTAGACTGCATCACCAAAAAAATGTTACAGTTCTTCTGCCTGTATTACAAAATTGACTATATTTGAAGACGTCCACCAAAATATTTCGGAAAAATATTAAGATTTACGTGAGCTGGACCGATTTGAAAATACCTCCAAAAATTGAGCTTTTTATTGAATAAAAATAGTTTCATAAAGAATTTTTTGGAAAAATCCTCTCAGCTGACAAAACAGTTTCAGCTTAAAAATCTGCATAGAAATATATATTTTTTGTTCTTCAATTCGATAATGGGTTGGATTTCGAATTCATAACGAAGGAAAAATTCATTGCATGACGAAGGTTCCATTTTATTGGATTCTCGAATCGAATACTAACCTATTCCACATTCGTTATCGAAGGTGAGACTTGAAAAAAATGTTAGTTTTCCAATCATTTTCGAATTGTAAACCAAGTCCAATGTTTATTGGGCAACTTTGAACTCAAGCTCACACACACATTCTCATTTTTAATCTCAAACACCAATTGTGAACAATTTCATTTTTTTATTTTAAATTTTATATGATTTTAAAATGTTTGCAATCGTCAGAAAAAAATCATGGCCGACCATTGAGAGAATGATTTTACCTTCTCATGTTTTTATCATGGTAATATCTACTAAGGAGATTTTGGATGCTGTTTTTGAACTTTTTTCAAAGATTGGTTTAAGAAAACTTGAAGACATGGGCCAAAACTATTCTGATCTAGACTAATGAGATATCAGTGGAAATGTATTTGCTCACTCTTTTTATTACTTTGCAATTTTTTTTTTCGAATATCAACACTTCTTAATTCAACATTCTTTTTTATGAGTTTTCGCAAATAAATAAGAAGTGTGAGAAAATACCTTTCCAATGATTCTTCATAAGTCTAAATCGTTAAATTTTTGGCTGACTTATTCAAGTTTTCTGAAACCAATCTTAAAAAAAAAATTCAAAAACAACATCAAAAATCTCATTGTTATGATTCAGTAGAAAAATTTTTTAAATATTTGTATGCAAATTTTTTATGCTTAAACTTGTTTATCATCTGTGGTGATTTAAAAAAAGTCTTAAAATATACCTAATAGAATTTATGATCCCAATGGAAACATAGTACCGATCTTTTTTTATATGGGGAGTGATGCAGTCTAATATGCATACATACATATGTGTGCAAGATAAAAGTTGTTTGTTTTTAAATTTAATTTCTGCGTCAGAACAAAAATCATTTTTTTACACCGTTAGGGTAGTGTATGTAACCCCTAAATGGTACATAGCACTTAATTATTTACAACAACATAAATACTTTTGTACTTAGTACAATATCTAAGAGTATGAGATAAAGTAAACAAACATTCATTAAAGTTGATATAAACTTTTTACATTTATTTGGTCACAATAATTTGCAGATACATATAAACCTGAGTATGTACTATATACTAAAATATGCGTGTACGTATTTATGTATGAATGTATGTACGTAAAAAAATTTTTAAATTCGTAATGAATTCTTATAAAACGTCTGATCACATTTACACTGGCACATGCAAGTGTGTATATATGTAATAAGTAGATACCATTAAATATGTAAATTTATCGATTTTGGTTTGATAAATGCAATAAGTCTTATTTTCTAAGTATTTAGGAAATTCTCTTAAACTCTAAAAACTGGACTCTCTCAAACTCTAAAAACGGGACTCTTTCAAACTCGAAATTATTTTCTATATGCACATATATTTTTACAGTGCAATTGAAATTTCGAGACTTTTAAGATTTTCGTGACTTTTCCCACTGCCTATATATGGAAATCCCCTATAGTCGTAGTTAAATATGTATATGTATGTATGTACATGTGTACACGTAAATATCTAGTCACGTCATTATAACGGTATATAAAAATTATACTTATATTTACTCTGTTTATATCGATTTAAGTACTTTAATGCTCGTGTACTACTTGCTACACAACAATACGCACTCCTAAGCATTTTAGCTGTTGCCCTCTAAACTTAATTGTTACGCGCCCGATATACACGTTGAGGTAGTTGTAAAAATTTATATTTTTAAATTACATCTAAGTATGTAGATAAATTTGGAATTGTTTGTTAAATTCGATGTAGCCGCTTTTGAGGAGAAGTAATTGACTCGTTAAATTCTTTGCGCCTTTCTGCTGCTTCTTGATGGCCGTATGTGCTCCTTATTTCTGTTATTTATTGTCTTCCGCAATCAACTTTTCCCAATTACAAGGCAAGAACTGTTTTTGCGAAATAGCTATTTATTTACATACTTTTATGTCTGCGCGTGTGCGCTGCGCTGAGGTTTTATACACAGTTTTTGCATGGCATTGCAGGCACTGCAATAGGAGTAAGACCCCGGTGATGGTGGCGGCGGTAATGGGCTGTCTGAGCCTTTGATTATGCTGCTGAATGCAATCATCACGCGTGGATGCATGGGAAAGTGGTTCCAGTGTGCGCAGGGTATCTGTGCTGGTGGTTTAATTGGGAATTGGTTAGGCATCTTGCTGGTTTATTGATCTGTTGCTTTGTTCATTGCCTCCTAATCTTCTCCTTCCTTCCTTTGCTTGAATTGGTTCAGTTCTTGGTAAGAACTTTTTGAAAATTGCACTTAATTTTTGGTTTTACTGCCCGCTTTTTTATTTGCTTAGTAGTATTCTGCTCAAATGCATAATTTTTACTGAGCTCTGAGGACGTCCCTTGCTGCTTATATACTAGCTGCGGTGCTCTCGAAAGTTACACACAGACAATTCTTCATTCAAGCGGCTAAAATAATAAACACACTATGCTGTTGACGAGCGAGCATTGAAGCGATAGACTTCTGGAGCACTCTTTTCGCTATCCCATTCTTCCAATTAAATTTGTAATTTGTTACTGCTTCGGTAGCGGCAGTTCACTTACTGTGTGTACCCTACAAATCTGAAAAAGGGAAGAAAAATTAATTGATACGCTTATGAAGGTCCTCAGAGATAGTATACCAAACCAACAAGTACGAGAACTTACAAAATGTATTAGCTAAGGCTTTTCCGATCATTCGCACGTAGGTATGCAGAAAGGCTGAGCATTCTCCATATTAATTTCTGTAAGAGGCGTTGGGTTGCCGAGGATGTTGCACTCTTGGTGAGTGGTAAAGACTACGGCAGTCAGAGATTTGGGGGGTACAACGAACCGTACTTATCGGAATTAGCAGTTCGACACATACATAGGACCACTCTCATTCTGGGTATCGCCTTCTCTTAGCAAAAGCTGCAATCAGGCTTAGGAACACCGGGTACTTAATTGAGAGTGCGGTAACTGTAATATTCTAGAAGAACTCGATTTTACCCTTAAAAACACACGTTTGCTCGTTTTCCACTCACATCCTTAAGGGATGAGATGGATCCAAACTTGAAGGAAGTTTCGCTCTTTTGTAGGAAACTCTCTATCAAACTTGAATTGGGATTCAAGGTCACTGCAGTGTTTTTCAAGTAGTGGCCACTGACATTAAGGTAGCAGTCGATGTTTTAGTTCTTCGAAAATCTGTGATGCCATTAGCAGATATTTTGTATTTAGTACATTACATTTTTTCTTTTTTAGTCTTTTCCAAAGTGTACCGCAACCGGAGTGCACATTTAACCGTATGTGTATTTCATTTTCACCCTTAATTGTCCACCACTTTTTTATTCGCTGTTGCAATTTTCGGAGCGAGTAACTTAACGCGTTTGTATTGGAATGATCTGGTCTTTGGGTTCTGTTGTCGTTTTCTGTTTCTCAACAAAATAAGCGCACAAAGGTGGTGTGCGGCAGACGAAACTGTAGTTCAGGCGCGTATGCTTACGCTTCCATAAAGTTTCTGGATGCCTGAATGCCAGTAATTTCTGCGAGCAACGTGGCGATTGCGACGATAAAGGCGCGATAATATTACAATGGGCATGTGAAATGCTTTCAGCACGTATGCATTTGTTTGATGCTCAATGATATTATACATACAGCTGTGGTTAAAATAATGGCACCATATTTTAAAATTACACTCTTTGTAATTTATGTTTTTATGCAAGGAAGACGGAATTTTTTTTTTTTTAATTTCCAGCGCTTCCTTTTCTGAGACAAAACTGGCTTGAATCCTACAGCGAGAGCGGGGAAAGCCTTCTAAAAAATCCATGCATAGAACATGTATGTATCAGTGGTGAAAAGTTAAAAAGTCGATATATTTTTTTTAATTTATTGTACAATTTAAATGTAACTCTCGAGGAAAGGATTGTAAAACGTTTCTTTGGGAAGGATATGTTATCGAATTCGATATTTAAACGAATCGAGATAGATATAGACGAATGTATACCTAAATGATCAGAATGAAAAAAGAAATCGATTAAGCCTATCTGTCCATCCGCTCGTACGTCCGCAAAACGTTGAAACTTATCGAAATCTGACTAAAATTATGCCCAATTTTCATATAACGGTACGTTTCGGAAATGCTTGAAACTTCGATATTTCGAAATTTAAGGACGCTAATTTACTCGAACTTGATACATAACAACAATCCATTGAAAAGAAGTAACATTATTAAGTAATTGTGGAAAATTGGCGTGATACGGCCTACATATAACTATATAAGCTTATCGCATTATATCTAACTGAACGTTTTATCGAAGATGTTTGAAATAGGGGTAAAATCACCCCCGCTTACCATGTAGCGGTAGTTGAAAGCGGAAAGGTGAAATATTCGGCTCCGCCTGAACTTACGACTTTTTAACTTCTTTCAATTTACCGTTATTCTGCTTAAAACAAGGTAGTTCCCCTTTATTAGGTATGTAATACGAAATACGGCAGATGAAAGCTAACGAACTTCTCCATAAACTAATAGGCCTGATAGTTTCTGAGAAAATAATGAATCATTCCAGTCTTTCTGGATTTTTGTTGAAAAAAAAAAATCAAACTTTATAGGGAAGAAATTAAAAAAATAACAGATTCTGTGTAAATTTTTTGCATTTGTGTTAAAGCCTGTTTTGTTACAACAAAAATTAAGCTACCAATGAGTTACTCATACGCCATGTACATCTGGTCATATTTCACACAAAAAAATCGTTGCGCATTTTCATTTCACCACTCAATCGTTTCTTATTTATCCATCGATTTTCTTCATTGGTAGCTTAATTTTTTTGTAAAGGAACAAGGAACCAAATAAAAAAAACCCTATTTTTTAGTTTTACCCTGTTAAAGTTTAAACTTTTTTAATTTTTTCATAAAAAAATAACAAAAAAATCGGTATATCAACTCTGGTACATTTTTTCTACTACAAACACGCCTTACAATTTGTATTTCAAAAAGCGATTTCTGCAAATTTGCCAAAAAAACTTCTTGGGTGTTTCCACTGGGAAAGTGAATATTCGCTTTCGCAACTCCAAAGCAAAAAGCAAAACGCGCTTGCATTGCCACTTTAAACCGCACGGCTCAGGAAAAGAAAGATTAGTCCATCATTTTTTTTGTTTTTGTAGAGATTAACTCTATACTGAAAAGCTTTGTGATTTCGGCATTTTTCGAAACGAGAACATTTACAATTTCGGTACCCAATACCGATTCTTTATATTAAACGTTCGCCGTTATATACATATATTTCAAGTTTAGAAAAAAATTATTTTAATACTATTTTATATGATATCGGCTAGAGTGACCAGATGAATCGAAGGAAAAACTAGGACACTCGCCACCCCGCCTTCCAAGACAGGAATTCTCATATTTGTGGTTCATGGTTATTACAAAGGTCGAAATTTCATATTTTTCAAGCGTTTGTTAGAAAACAAGTAATTTTTAGCAAAAAAAACCGACTTCAACTCTCATATAAAATATATATATATATATATATATCTCATGATCCACTGATCGGCTCTTAACCAGATTGGGATTGGGATGGGACCACCTCTGAGACACTACCTTTACGATGCAAAAAGAATTATCGAAATCGGTTGACGTGGTCCAAAGTTATGCGGTAACATACATAAAAAAAAAATAAAATAGTAAAAAAATATTCCGACGAACTGATAACCTGCTCCTTTTTTGGAAGTCGGTTAATAAATTTCATAACATAAACCATTCATTCAATAAGTAGATACCTTCGTTTCAATTTTACTGCAGAGCTACGAAGTAAGGGTAGGACGGCTACTTATCTATATATATGTTATTATATGAGCGATGTACAAACAAGCTCCAATGATATTTAAAGTAAGAAATTTATAAATGGTCAACTTTGTAAACATCAGGACATTAGGCGGGAAATGCAAAATCAGTCAATACACTTCAATTCGAGCCTTAAACCAGGATAACTTCCGACAAATCAGGTAGTTTGGTCACCGTAATATCGCTTAAAAAACTTGAACTTAGCACAACAGTAAAATATTATTTTAAAAGTTTTCACCTTAGTAGATCCTAGGTTCAAGAAAAAGCTCTCTTGGCCCCTACATTCGGCTTCTGATAAGCGAGCCTCCCCTGAACCGTACCGAGCATCGAAATTCTATGGGACTGCGAAATATTATTTATTGTCACATCCAAATTACTTGAGTAGTTGATTATTTACTACAACATAAATAACCAAACAGCTTTTCTACTGAATACTTGATCTTTAGTAAATACAATTTTGCCCATCATGGGAATAATATTCAAGAGTATGGTAAAAAGTAAACAACATGGATTAAATTTGATATACATTTTTTACTTTTATTTGGTCATAATAATTTGAAGATATAAATTCGTGTATATAGTACTACATACAATATATACATATAATTATATACATACGTCAAATATGTAATACTTCTATATTGCTAGTACATACATTCCAAGCATATTCTCCAACATTAGAGTGTTGTTTTTTTAAAGTGCAATTAAATCTTAAAAACCACTTGAAAAAACGGCCCTAAATCGCATTTTATAAGTATTTGGGAAATTCTCTTAAACTGCCATTTATAAACTCGAAAAAATTTTTTATATAAATTTTTACAGTTAATTTAATGTTTCGAGAGTTATGATATTTTCGAGACGTTGCGCAATTGAAGAGAGTAAATACCCCTAAAGTTGTAGTTTCATAATCATATAAATATGTTGAATGGTCAGATTGAAAGTATGTACAAAAATTATAATTATATTTTTATTGTTTATATCGATTTAAGCACTTTAATACTTATAATATTTGTAAATTACATCTAAATAAATGTAGAATTGTTTGTAAATTCTAATTCAGCCGCTTTTGCGTAAAACTAATTTTCTCTGAGTTCTTTGTGCTTGTCTGCCGCTTCTTGGGACCGTACTTATGCGCTGTTCATTTCGGGCAAGTGTTGGCTCCTCTCCTTTCCAATTACAACCAATGAGCTTCTTTTGCAACATAACTATTTTCTTTTATGTCTGCACTTGTTGTTATTTCGCCACACAACTCGCACCTCTTTTGCATGGGTCTACAGACAGTGCAATAGGGGTGACGGCACGGTTTTTGTGATGATGGATAGCACCGGCAATGGCATCGGCTGTTATATGTGGATGAATGGAAATGGGCACATGGAATCTCTTCTGTTGATTTGTTTGGAATTTGGTAAGGCATTTTGCAGGTTCACTGATTTTCAGCTTTTTTGCTTTGCTTAAAATGTCTCTTAAATTTTTCACGACCCTTGTTTGAATTGCTTCAGTTCTTAATTAGTACTTTTTGAAAATTTCACTTGTTTTTTAAATTGTAACTCTTTGCTCTTTTATTTGCTTTCTAGTATTCTATTCAAAGGTATAATTTTTACTGCGCTCTGAGGGTATCCTTTGCTGGTTATATATCTGCGGTGCTCGCGCAAGTGACACGCAGGCAAATCGTAGAGGTAAGCAGACGCTTCTTTCAAGCGACAAAAATAACAAACACACTCGGGTTGCTGTTGGCGATAGAGCATTGAAACGAGAGGCTTCTGGAGCACTCACTTCGTCCTCCATTACACCATTTAATATTGCTGCATCTGTGTGCATCCTACAATATAAAAAACGAGAGAAGAAAAATGAATGGAATAAGAACTAAGATCTCTTCAACTGTCATATTCGCATGTGAAGGTCATTAGTTTTCAGAGCCAGATATGCAGAAAGGCTGAGTGGCCCCCTTATTGATTTTGGTAAATAGGAATATGGCTGATATTGGTCTTCATTGGATATAGCAATGGGACGCTTAGGACCACTCTAATTCTGGCTATTAATTTCGTGCTTAAAAAAGCGCCAGTCGACATCGTAGGTAAGGCAGTGAAATGCAGTGATTGGTAGGAGACACCGGGGAACTTGGCAGGAAATGTCAAACCCCCCAAGTGTATTTCTGCCGTGCAAAAGCGTCTAATCGACAGGTGTTAAAGCTGTATGTATATATGTATGTGTATGTATATCGATGTGGTCGGACGGAGTAATACACTTAATTTTTTACAGGTAAACTCAATTTTTTACCTCTGCAATATTTAAGGATTTTTTTAGAAAATAATTATGTAGGCCTTTTATTTTATCAATTCATCGGATAATTTTTTTTTTGTATGTATGCTACCGGGTTGATTCTATTTCAATTCATGCAGGGTGAATGGGTTCAAAATTCGAAATCAAGTTTAATACGACTTTTCGTGTTTTTTAGGACAAGTAAATAGACATGTATTTTTTTGTTTTGCAAAAAAAATCGCAGAGTTACGAGCATCTGAAAATTTTAGGGCAAATTGTGGTTTTAGAGAAAAACGGCTGACAATTATACTTCACATCTTTCTAGTTCTTTTGTTTTAAATCTATATTTTTCAATTCGGGTTCTGATTGTAGAAGTGCTTTTGATACTCTATATTTGCATACTTGAAATTTTAAAAAATTTTGAAAAATAACAAAATGGCGGCCGTTTTTGGAAAAATCAAATGACTCAATCTCTTCAAAAACATCATTTTTATTTTTTTTTTTAAGAAAATTTGTTTGTGGTTACTAGATAAAACCGAGCATATTTTCCAATAGGTTTAATGTCCGGTAAAATGCCTCGAAAGTCGTAAGAATTTTATTTTCCTGAAAATAAGAACACTCAGTATTTTGGGTTATGTGGCGCCATATATAATTCATATACACATTCTGTTTTTTGATCTCAGTAGTAGTTTTCATGCTCTTTCATTACGAATTTGGAAATTTTAAAAACTTTGAAAATAACCATTATTATTATGACACAATGCACACTAATTGTCCATCACTGGTTGTGGTTTTAGCATAAAAATTACCTGTATTGCGAAATAAATTTTTTTATTTAACCGTATATTTTATAAGCCAGAAAAAAATAACGAAAAGCAGCAGGAAATTGTATTTTAGGCAAGATCGGAAAGTTAAATAAAAAATATTCAATTATTTTTCAGTAATTTATTGGGATTTGGGATTTTTGTAAAATTGTTGGACCATCCATTCCCAGACATCCTCGATGGGACTAACATCAGGTGCGCAAGCAACCCAATCGGGGAACGTAATGTTCTTTCAATTTAACAATTATTTTGTGAACCTACTCGTACCTATTTTCGCCTTAAGGTACTGAAGTATGAAGCTTTGTTGAAGATATTTAATTGCGGATGTAAAGTAGCAGCTGATTTTCCCAAAACTTGTAGATACTCCGAACTATTCATATGACACGATGGAAATGTCGTCTCTGCATTTTCACTACTGAATGACATTTAAAGCGGTGTTTTGGTTCGTCGAAAGGACATTACGATTTGATTGCATTAAAAAGTGTTTTCCTCATTTGCGAAAAATTCGAGTTGCATAGAGCTGAATATGTGTAAATGCATTTTATGATGAGTTTCTTTGGATTTGAGATGTTTATCCTGGTTTTTGTATCTCCTGCGGACACTTCAGCATTGGTAGCAGATGTTTTTAGCAGATTTATTTTAAAATTTTTAATTCCTGGTAAGGCATTGCACTTCACCTGGCGGTCCTTGCCACTTCCCTGCCGAATCTCCCTTACCTACGCAAAGGCTTGGTGAATTTGGAATGTATGTACATTTGGTATCAGGCATACTTCTCAGCTGCTTTACAAAGTAAGGTATGTAAAATGTAGCGCAGTCACTCGGAGTAGTTCGGCGGTCGGAGGTGTTCTTTTTGTGTTCTACTAGTAGATGACATTGGTACAAAAAGTTGAAAGAAAACATGGATTACCTCGTAAGGTACTTACCTATTTTGACAGCGGAGTGTTTCGCCTAACGGCTTAGAATGTCAAATTGAAATATTTTGTTTGCACTTCACACATACACACTATTACAGATTTTGACAGTTCACGCAGCAAAAGCAAAAACAAAATACATGTAAATTTTTGTGTTTGTATCAATAAATAAAATATTTTTCATATTGCCTATCTGAATTATTTTTCAACAAAATTAAAAAAATTAAATTAAATAAAACAACACCAATTTCGGTTTATTTTTTTTTTTTTTTAAGTTTTATTACAATTTCTCATTCGTTTATTTTATTTGTAAATATATGTATGCATGTATATTCCAATGTGACGAATTATTTAATTAATTATAATTCATTTAAACAAAACTACAATTACTATATAAACTATTATATATCATTAATTATATTCATATTAATTAATTAATTAATTAATAATATTTAAATATGTAATTATTTTTTGTTTGGGCTAAGACTACCATACATACATTTTGCAAAGTTTCTATACAATAAATTTTATGTCAATTACATATCCGTTTGTTTTCTCTTTAAATCAATGCAAAAAACACTACATTATCCGCTGTATTCTTCTTCACAATTTCAATTGGGCTAAAACGAGTTTAGTTAACTTAATATCTCATAATTATCTTTATTATTTAATATCGAAACGGGAACCTACATACATTCTTGCGAGTGTATTTTTGTATTTATGTATGTATGCGTGAGTGTAAGTGTATGCATTTGAGTTTACCAAAATCACATCCCTGCAGGAAGTCAGCAACTGGTTCTAAATGCTCAAGATTGCCTAGAGAACACAGTTTCGATTTAATTTAGACGTGTCAGTCCTTTGGGATCAAAATCAAACTGGTTTAAGGCAACGCAGCAGCGGCGTGTTTAAAATAAAGCTACTTTATTGTACTAAATAAAATACCTTCTTGCTATTTGCTATAGTATAAATTGGCACAGAATAGTTCTAATTGACTGCTTTCGAAACAGTCCAATATTGTATATAGAGAGAGGGCGATTTGTCATCGCCAATAAGAACGCAACATTAAATTCGCCAGTTGTTTGCAGGTGAAAAGGTATTTATAACTGAAACCAGTGACATTCATAAAAATCTATGTAATTACATGAATAATTTCTTGCAGGGAAGTTTCATGGTGTATGTATGTATTCGAGTTAAAAATGTTGAGTAGTGTTTATTTTTAATTTTTCTTTTGTTTTTAATACCATGAAGAAAGTGACGCGAGTGACGGTAATTATAAAGGGTTGTCCAATAAGGGCGGGTCGATATTGAAATAGAATAGAAACAAGCTGTGTGAGGTATCAACGATTTTTTTTTATTTATTTATTTTTTTTGAAAAGTCGACGAATGCTATTATGCCCTATTCTCAATCACTCTGCCTGGGTTATGTGGGGTTTCATGGCGTAGGTCCATTGCCACTCATTGGCATAGACCTGTGACTTAAGAAAACTCTATAAGAACAGGTCTAACGGGGTCAAATCGCACGATCTTGGGAGCCAATTCATGCTATCACTACGGGAGATAATTTGGCCATCTCTCCGAAATTAATAAAAAAAAAAACAAAACAAAACAATTAAAAAAGTATAAGCACGGGGAAAATCTAACTTTATATACCCGACCGTTGTTACGCCTTTCTCTAAACTACCTTTAAATATCAGTTTCGTATTTCTGAAATTTGCCGTTATATGGGAACTGGGCGTAATTTTAGTCCCATTTTAAAAATTTGCAGCACATTGCTCTTCTGTACCAAAGTGCACCAATAGGGGTACCGGGTTTAGAACTTAATAAATCGGTTGCCGATATCCACATTTGTGGCATAATTGGGCCCATAATGCCCATTTTTCAAAAAAATTATAATCACATTTTTGATAAGATTGTCGCAACATCGATTTTGAGTAAATTAGCTTCAGTAATTACCGATTTATCGCAGTTCTCGTGTTTCTGTAAATTACGGTGGGCGTGGTTTTACCCGATTTCAAAGATTTTTAACTGATTTTTTGTGAGATATAGCATTTTATCCTAAATAGGCGGTGTCGCGTCCATTTAAACAAAAAAAAAAAAAAATTGCATGTAATTGATTTATACTATGCCAAAAATTCTATTTCATATACAAATTTTTAACAATTCGGATCCAGAATTTATGGAAATATAGGTTTTGCATTTCTCCAAAATATCGTTATATACGAAATGGGCGTGGTTACCATTAGATTTCGCCAATTTTCAACACAAACCTACCTATGATACCAAATTTTGTTGAGATCTCTCAATTTTTGCTAGAGACAGATATGACTTAATCGACTCTCTATTCATTCTGAGCATTTTCGTGTATACGCATATATCTATATAGATTCCTTTAGGCTGTTAAAAGCAACAGCGCGAATAAATATAAAGAATATTAAACAATACATATGTACGTATGCAAAATCGGTTTACAACACACTTCACGTACAAATAAAAAATTAGATGTTTCATTTTCGTCACTCGCGCTACTAAGCCATGTAATTTTCCATACCCGCCAGACGCACTCAACATTTCGTGCAATTTCTAAAAATTCGATTCTTTCGTAAAAGTCCTAAAACCGTTTGTTGTAATATCTTTTTTTGTATGTACATATTTAACATTGAAAATAAACTAAAATTTAGAGGGTAAAAGAAATAAATAAAAAGTTATCAAGTATTAAAAAAACGACTACGTACAATAGATTTGCAGCTAATTTGCATTAAAAATGTGTAGACTTTTGTAATAGAGTTTCACTATTTGAATTTAAAATTTAAACTTGGAAAATTTATTAGTTTTTTTCAGACAGACAGTACAAAAGAGCAAGTGCGCATTTGAATATCTGTACGGTTATATAAGTCTCATCACTTGCCACGATTCAACTGCTTGGCAGCAGTCTTTTGCACCATTGCATTCCTTTACTTTTTTTTTGTTTTTTTGTTTAATAACATTTATTTCATGCTATCATTTTCATTTACGACAAATTTTCTTTTAAGTCACACTCTTTCCTTTTTTTACCTGTTTTATTACATACAGATGTACATGTGTATTTTCTGCTATTTTTGGAGATTCTTTTCTACTGACAATTTTTTTTTTTTTTTAATGCAATTTACATTTTGCATATACAGCACTAAAAATTATCTACAACAGTTTATGGTAATCTATTATAAGTAATATTTGAGTTAAATTTGTTATTAAAGATTTTGCTTATCAGCTTAAAACTTGTTATTTTATTTTGTTATTATGTTTTTCATAATAAAGTAATTGCATTAAAGTTAAATTTATGGCCTAAGTGTATTATTTATTATTAATCTAACGGTAATTAACTATATTTATGATATAAAATCATTAGATTACTATGCAGTTTATTTATTTACATTTCAGTTACGTTCTTTTTTTAACAATTTTCACTTTGTTGTTTTTTTTCTTCTTATTTTAGTTTATGAGTTGCAAGTTGCAGAACTAAACGTACGCATTGAGTTTACATACATTCATATACATACATATATAATACATGTGTGCAAGTACTGTTACATGCATAAATATTTATTTTCTTGGTTTCCTGACTATTATACATACAAAAGACAAATGCGTTTGGTATTGTTTTGAAATGTATTGCATTTTCGGGATGATTATCGTTTCTTTTTTTTTAATATTTTTTGCTCTTCATTTTAGTTCTTCTTTTTGTCACATTAGGGGTGTTTTTCTTTGATTTCATTTATTTATTTTACTATACACTCATTAATATACAAATTATATATGTATGTAAATTAAGTAAATTTGCTTATTTCTTTCTCTTATGAAATGTGTATAATATTTAGCTTGCAGGAGACCACGTGTGTACATATGTATGTGATATGAGAAATGTTGGAAGGCACGAAAAATAATATTTAATACGGTTATTGAATTTAAAATTTGTTTGAGAAAGAAAGATAAAACACAAACAATTATTTGCTCGATTCACGGTACTTAACATTACAAATCATATATTTAAATATTTAACCTTTACAAGGCAGTGTAGAACTTTTAGCTTTTAGGTTCTTAAAATATCAAAAACTATTTTCCATATCGTTCTATGCCTCACGATAAACTTGACTCCGATGAGCAGAAAAGTTTTACAGAATTCTGTAAATCCTGGAGCGGAGTTAATTTTACATTTAGGCTGGGCGTTATTACATGCATTTGAAATTGTTCATTTAAATAAAAAATCAGCATGACAGTCTACTTGTTTTTTTTTTTTTTTTTTGCTACATATGCCAAATAAATTACTTGTCTATGAAAAATAATAATGGTTGTATTTGCTTCAACAATTAGGTACTTTTCAAAGGATATATTCAAAAAAAAAAAAAACAGCGCCTTTCTTTTAAATTCGAATAGGACTACACCGGTTGAGTGTGAGAGTACTTAAATTTGAGTAGCTAAACTGAAATTGCACTAGAAATTTTAAGCATTGTTGCATATTAGGCTAAGTCACAATCTTCACTTCCAATTTTCCAATTCAAACTGAACCTTTAATGAACAATGAAATGATAATAGTGATCGTTGATTTGTCTGATTTTTTTTTTTAGCAATAAACTGCCGCCCAATTACAGCCGTTAAGCAGCTAAGTATGCTCATAAAAAATAAATTTTTTCTGTTGTATACACTGCAGCGCTGAAATTTTGCAGCTGCAAAGAAGACATCTATAATGGACACTTTTGCACTTTTTGCATTTCAGAACTCGTACCTGATATTGTCAAGCTATCAAAAATTATTAACACCTGAGATTCGACCCAAAGCCAATAATTTTTCAACAGTAGTGGAGGAAAATTCCAAAAATCGGACCCATAACTGTTTGAGTTTTTAAATATTTGGAAAATATGCCAATCTTTTTAGTGCTGAAATAGATACAGAATCCTAGTGCAAATTGTAAAAGGAAATATGTATACAAAATTTCAAAATTAGACGGCAGCATGTGCTAGTTTCACACAAGAATGTCATCCGAATTAGGATAGAAGAAAGAAAGGTAGTAAAGCCACTTTAATACGCCTTTTTGTGTTTGTGTCGGCAATTAAAAAAATTTGGCATATCTTCATAACTCAAGTAGTTGTTCTTTTATAGCTTGTTAGTAAGTAAATACATATAGTCATGACCGCGTCAATTTGAATATTCCGTTAGTTTGATCCAAGATAAGAAGATATATCGCTTCGCAACACAATTTTAAAAAGATAATGCAAGACTAATTAGCATGGCCATATCAACATTTCGAAAGATTTTCGCCTTCGCTGCTTCTATAAAAAATACAAAAATTTAACTCGGAAATGACGATAGCTGTGTATTTCTCATTTCATCAATGTAACCCTGAATTCCTTTCCTAAAAGTCAAAATACAAAGCATCATCTGTGTCTTTTATTTCTAAATCATAGAAGATGGAAATGTCTAACCTGCCAAATATACCGAAAAGTAACATCCCATAGTGGTTGCGCATACTGAATATTTCCATTTCCGGTGGTGTCATCAAAACCGCAGGCTTTGTATTTCTACTTTTAAGAATTTTGGGTAATAAATAGTTTCTACATTGGCAATTTCAAAATACGTTAAATACGTGTACAGTTTAAATACTTCTCCCTACATACATAATTATGCAGATGGAACATACGTATGTACATACTTGGCAATATGTTTAAGAAAAACGCTAATAGTTTTTAGTTTGTTTAATGTGTTTTTGGTTTTGCTGATTTTTAAAGTCTTTCCTCATCGAAATTTAAAAAAAAAGTAATCGAAAATTATAAATTTTGAAAAAAATATATATTATGTGACGTAAAAAATTTGTTACTAATATTTGCGTGCTACTACAAGATAAGGCCTATTAAAATTTAAAACTATACAATATACATGCAATTAACAAAAAATGAAAATGGACAACAGTATACAAGTGTAATATACATACATTTGTACATATGTACATATACATATAACGAACATATATATATATACATCGTGTAAGTATTCGATTACCTTCTTATTAAAAAAAAAATAAAATAATAATAATAAATAAATCGCTGAGCAAACTATATCTTCTACAGTATGTAACGTCCGGTTAACTTTTGTATAAATCATATATGCTACAAATCAAATGTTCCTAAAACAAAAAAAAAAAAGTGTCTATGTATTCTTAAAAAAAAAAAACTAATTGCAGAGGTTTTCATTTGGATTGAATTTGCCACAGCTAAAACGTGCGCAGCAGCGTCCTTATTTTAGCACAAAATTTTAACGATTTTCGTCTGCTTGCGTCTGAGCGGGTGGCGCCGCGCGGTAGAACACATTCGCGCTACGTACGGGCAAAGGATGCGCCTCCGTGTTGAATATCCACTCATCGAGTGGCAGCAAAGAGTCGTCGGAAAAGAGCAAGTACAAGTACTAGTTAAAAGGAAGAAAAAAGAAAAAAAAAAACAAAGCATTAAGTCAGAAAAATTTACAGCGCGTCGTTGATGACTCACCTTTAACGTCTCCGCCAAGAAGAAACTCTGCTGCACATCATCCTTCTGCGGCATCTCCTGATATACGTTTTTAATGCCGCAATAGCCATGTGGTGTGCGACAGTGGGCCTCTAACGCTTGCACAGCCTCCCAGCCCCAATCACGATATTTCTGATCGTGCGTCAAACGCCATAGCACAAAGTAGCTCTCGATTGTTTCCGGTCGCAGTATGTAGTATTTCTCTTGTGATTTCAAGGCACGCGCTTCGGCTGCGTCGCTGAAGCTGCAGTAAAAACAATAGATATTTGAAATTAGAAAAAAAATTTTAAATTTTTTTTATTAAGGTAATTCTCACTTACCGAAAGGCTTCAGGTCCTAATTTAGTGGCGGTTCTTGCGTAGCTCTCATGACAGGTATTTGTCAGACCCTTGCCGATTTCCATAAATTTATTAGCATATTGGTTTTGTCGCGTATTGGCTGCTAAGGCGAAGAGACCACCTGGAGGGGGAGCGCAAATAATAGGAGAGATATGTTTAGAAATACATAAGAAAGCGGATTTTTACATACATACGGAGCTAAATGTATACAGTGGAGGCGGAAATAATAGAAATGCCTAATTTTTAACTTCAATACTTATATAAAAGTTTAGGAGTGCCGTGAATTTCTTCATGATCCGATGAAACCAAAACTAAACCAAATTGGTATGGACTCAAGGGTGGTCCACCACCTTTCCGATGAAAAAATATTCGAAAACGGTTCACGTGATCCCAAGTTATTCGGTAATATACAAAAAAAAAATAATAATATTCTGATCAATTAATAACATTCTTCCTTTTTTTTACAGTCGCTCAATAAAAGGAAATGCGCAACACCGTTACCTAAAAAAAATTATCACAAATCAACGCTATTTTTTAGCTACTTGAAACTTGCACTTTACTGTACTAAAATACTCAAATTTTTTCTAGAAATTCTCAGAAAAATGGGAAATTTTCGAATTTTTTTTTTTTTTAATTTTTATAATTTGTGTACATAGTTTGAAATGCGCATTTATATGCAGTTACAAACGGAGTATACCCAAAACTGGTCAAAATAAGGTATTTCTATCATAAATAATTTCGAAGTTAAAATGAACTTAAATGAGCTTAAGACAAGCTTCTCCATTGAGCTTTTTGTTATCAATTCTTATGTAGGAGATATGCAAATGTGCCACACTGAAAATAAAATAGGATTTCCATTCTTTGCGCCGATTCGAACTGAGCAGATAATCGATTTGACAAAAAAAAAAATTGTCAAAAATAATCGTTCAAATCAATCGGAAAGGAAATAAAAAATTTGATTTGGAAAATATTTGTCTAAAAATATATATATCTACTAATGACAAGAAAATCATGAATCGAACATTTTTTTTATATATTCTTTTTTTTTAATTTCCGTGAAGTAACTTTAAATGCAACACTCCTTCTACCAGTTACCCATTCTAATATAGCACTATCAAATTTTGAGAAAGGTACGTCTTAGTTTGTGTGTCTAAAGTTTTGAAATCACACAAAAACACGATGAAACACGTGAACTTAATTTTGAGATTATGGATATTTTTCCCGTTTTTTCAGATCAGGTAATTTTCCCACAATGTTTTAATATTTATGATTTTTTTTTTTTTAATTTGTGTTAAAACTTTTTCTTTTGCCGAAAAATTATGCTACTAGCGATGAAAATCGAAAGATAAACAAAGAAGTTTTGAATAATTAAATGTGCAATAAAATTTGTATGATATAGGGCCAGAAATCGATACCTGAGTGGACGATGGACCTATCTCGGCAGACAGTTCGAAAACGCCCTATCACAGAAAACTTTCCACCCTTTACGCCCGGTTCAGAATTTGGTATTTCAGGATTCGGTTCAAAAACACTACATCTCGGCTGCCGATTCAAAAACGCTCTATCTCAGCTCATTTTCAATGTATTTTTTATTTGAGATAGGTCGTTTTTGAATCGAATTCTGAAGTAGTGCGTTCTTGAAAAGTTCGATCTTCCACTCCAGGTATAGAAATAATGTTACTCATACGCCACATCGTACATGGCGTATGTGTCTCGGCGTTTTTTTTTTTTTGTAATTTTGGTGTCCTAGGGTGTTATTATTTTTTTGCGTAAAGAACCAGCACCGAAACCAAAAAGGCTTCAGAAATATTATGTTGACTCTACATCATACATTTTCCATTGTGGTCGAATCAGCACAAGAACGTTCAGGTGGTCGCCGAAAATATGTGGTTACGCCAAATAGTCGAAAAAAAATCATGGAATGAAACAGGACGTTCGGGGCACATCTCTCAACTGAATATATACTACATATTTTACCAAATATGCCCAAATATTCAGGAAATGAAAAAGCTGTGCGCGCCGTGTGACCACTTAATAGGTGAGTTGGGCGATGTTCAACCGCAATCCGGACGAGTTTTTACGCCGTTTCATAAACGTAGTTAAAAAATGGATTCATTATAATTCACCATACACCAAGAAACAGTCAAAGCAGTGGACTTATCCGGGTGGAGGTGGAACAAAGAAGTCCAAAATATAACATTTTGAATTTTCAAATATTCATTAATTTTCAGTACCCGTAAAACTTTGAGCGGAGGAGTCAAATCAAATTAAAATGAGGTACCCATACTTTTTCAAATTACACTCACCTGCAAAGCACGCCAAGTGATCCATTTTATGTTCCAAACGATCGAATTTCAAATCAGACACATACGTCAGACCACCCGAACTGGTGCGGATCATATGCTCATTAATCGATACCATTGCGTCATCGAACATTTCACGCGCCTCCTCATCTACCTGACCCGACTGCAGCCACGCCTTCAACAGATACTCGAAGAAACTGTCGCCCAAAGCGCCCAGCGACATGTGCACTGCAAAAAAAAAAAATAATTATATGTAGTATGTAGATATAAAGAACCACTAAATATTTTCGCACACCAACAACCACTACTCACTTTGTCCCCACTTGCCCGTCTTGGGATTGATAAAATTCGGATAGAGACCCTTTGGCTTCTCGATCTCCTTCAAAACTTGTCGTATAGTTTGTACACGTTCTCTATACAATGGATTACCAGTTATATCACTAAGGTATACAAATTCGCAATGTAATGTGCCAACTTCGGATAAAATCGAACTGCCACCTGAAGCCCAGCCATAATTCCTACTAGCACCGGTTCGTGTATTTACCAATGCATATGGTATACCGGTGGGCGTCTGGAAGGCGGGCAATAGCTTGTCAGCAATGTGTTGTGCTTTCTCTTTGTACAGATTATCACCAGTGAAGGCGTACAGTGTCAACATGCCACCCACAAAGCGTATATTCGTTTCAAATACTGATAAGTCGGCGCTAATGTTGTCAAGCGAAAATTTACGTTCGATCCAATCGCGCCCTTCTTGATACTCCTTCTCCAATCCCATCAAATAGAGTGTATCCAGGCCATCGACTATAGTTGCGCCAAGATCGTAGGCACCAAAAATACTGCCCGAATGCGGGCGTTGACTCAGCGGTCGCAATTCGTTTTTACCCCAAGCGTAGAGTTTGTAATTTTCCCAAGCGTGGAGCATCATCTGGAAAGAGTAGATAAAATATAATGAATGTTAGGAGGTTTTGCAAATGGTTAGTATCGCACCGGGAACCAGTGACTAGTCTAATGAGGGAACTTGAAATCGTTTAAAATTGCGAAATAATATTATCAGACTGTTAAGAAAATGTGGGAAAGGCTCTTGTAGTGAAGTAACCTTTGAGTTTACTTATGGGAGGTTCCATGAGAAAACGAACCTTAGTGCAAAAATTATTATTTTTTATATAAAACTAACAAACGTGTGCATAAGACATTTGTAAACATCGTGAATCAAGCAAAACATAGCAAATTAAAGCTTTAAATTAATTTTTAATACTTTGTTTTTACGTTTGGAAATCAAGTTCTAAGCAAATTATTTATTTATTTACCACAATTGCATTTTCGTTTCCACATAGTTAGTTAAGAATAATTCAACAGTGAAGCATGTCCCACTCGCGACAGCTACGGGCGGGACAGTTGTCAGAGGTGGGTTTACAGGTCTGATAAGCTTCATTTGTTTCTTGAGGTGGACGCAGGTTAGGAGGGAGGAACGCGCGGACTCGCCTATTATCGGTCCCCCCAAAAATTTTTCGAATTGGTTCTTGTTTATACGCTCGTATACAAACAGATCTGACACTTCTAATCAGACTTTTAAGAAAAATTCCAAGTATGCAGTTATATAGCCCATTCAATTTTTAGAAAATCGCGTTAATTTTTGGCAATTTTTTTTTTGTGGAAGGTGTTGCTCATTTTCGACTAATTGTCGAACATATTTTGTATGCAAGAGCTTGCGTAAAAAAATTCTCAAAAATCAACCCGATTTTCTAGCAACTTCAAACTTGCACTTTGTTATACTAAAATTGAATGGGCTAGGTTATAGCTTTTTTAATGCTATTTCCTAAATATTCGCAATTCGCATTGGCACTTTCGCATTCCCAAAATTACATATACATATTACATTCGTAACGCCCCTGGTATGTACATACATACATATTTAGACAAAACAAAGAAAAAGCGTACATAATGTGACCAACCGTACTTCTTTCGGCAGTACAGTACTTCTTTTTGAGCCGTTGTACTTCGTACTTCGAAGTACGGTCAAATGTACTTCTTTGCAATATTTTGTCCTACATTTTAAGTTGAGTTTTCGTTAACTGATTTGAATAATTCGAAAGAAAAAGCGTACATAATGTGACCAACCGTACTTCTTTCGGCAGTACAGTACTTCTTTTTGAGCCGTTGTACTTCGTACTTCGAAGTACGGTCAAATGTACTTCTTTGCAATATTTTGTCCTACATTTTAAGTTGAGTTTTCGTTAACTGATTTGAATAATTCGAAAGAAAAAGCGTACATAATGTGACCAACCGTACTTCTTTCGGCAGTACAGTACTTCTTTTTGAGCCGTTGTACTTCGTACTTCGAAGTACGGTCAAATGTACTTCTTTGCAATATTTTGTCCTACATTTTAAGTTGAGTTTTCGTTAACTGATTTGAATAATTCGAAAAGGTTAGTCATCTCATTTAAAAAGGGTACTACATCTGTAGCTGACAAATTTCATTATAAGTGACTATTCAATAAATAAAAATTAAAAGATGTTTAAAGGCCGGCCCACATAGAACTTTCCCGTTGGCTTTGGCATTGGCGTTGGTTTGACAGAACGCACGTTAAAAGTATGCTTGCTACAATGAACGCTTGGCACCGAATGCCTTGGCCACTAAATTAACATACTGCGACAGGTAAATTAATATTTCATATCAATAGATAATTGCATGAAAAAAGTATTTTTGGGTTATTCCTCCCTCCCAAGATTCGTATGGCCCTGTTCTTAAAAAATATAATAAAAAGCTTTATGAAGGGAGATTTTGAAACAAATTTGAAACATTATTTATTTTTTATAGTACTCGGCTTTCTTATGGAAACTTAATTTATATTCTTATAACTCGAGTCTATATATCGCGTACTTTCTTCAAAGGTGCACAAATCCTTCTTGTAAATTTAACTGAATTAATTTTTTCAAATAGGTGACAACCCGCTTCAAAAGTATTTTCGACAGTAAAGTTTCTTAACCCGCTTTAGTTTAGCACCAGAATTGTAATATTTAAGTTATTTTATCAATTTAAATGAATACAACTTTTCAAACATGAGACAACCCCCCTCAAATATTCCCGGCAGTAAACTTTCCTAAACCTCTTTATTTTGATACCCATATTGCAATATTTATTTTATCTTATTAGTTAAAATAAATAAAAATTTTCAAACAGGTGGCAACGTTCCCAAAAATTTCGGCTGTATTTAATGTATCTTATCAATTTAGTAAAACTGTAATTTTCAAACAGATGGCAACTCTCTAATTTTTTTCTTCTCTATTTTAATTTAGACCTCTGGCTTCTGTTGCTCTTATAAAGACCCTTATACTTATGCTCGGTAAGCACTTTCAATTTCTACCAAGCCCAGTTCATTTATTTAAATATATCATTAAGTCTAATTGAGCATATCATCGAAAATGTTTGAAATCGGGGGAACCCCCATCTTTTCATGTACATAGCTTAAATAAAGGTGAAATAAACTATATTTAATACGTGCACCGGGTATATAAAATTCGGCTTCGCCCCAACTTATACTTCTTTACTTGTTAATTAAAAAATTCGAATTTTTGACTTGGTACACTGTCAAAGTTGTTGTATATTCTGCTTTTACCATTTTTTAAGTACTTTCACTCTATTTTTCGTTCTCAGGCCCTGTACTTCTTTGAGCTATGAAATAGTTGGTCACATTAAGCATACATTTCATTTGTGCAAAAAAAAATTGCGTATACGCCATGTGAACCCAAGACTATCTATGAATGCGCGTCCTTCTCTCAAATGGCCTTCAAATATATACATATAATATGTACATCTTTACTACTGTTCTGATGACATTAACAATTCTGACTTTTGCTGTGTAAAATTACAAAATCGTAAATTAACAAAAATGACAAGAAGAGCATTCACAAAGGTTTTTATTGTTCAAGCTATGTATAATGGGCGCATGCACTTTTCTAACTTACAGTATTGTATTTTTCAATCATCATACGGGCACAGATGCATTCAACGTAAACAAAATTCAATAGCATACACTTTAATACATATGAAGGTGCATAGATACATACATATGATTGTATGAAAGTGGTTTGTATATTGGGTCAGTGCGCGTGACGCAAGAGTATCTGATTACATGGAAGCTATTACAGAGCATATGTATATTGTTGTTTGCTTGTGCCACCGGTAGGCAGCAATGTTCACCGAATAGTGGCAATTAATGCCAAGTGATGCGTCACAATTGAAATAATAACAACAAATACTACAACTACTAAATGACAAAGTAGAAATGCATTTGTTATTCTATCAGCCGGCAAGGCAAACACATGCAAGACTTTTTGAAAAATAAAATTATCGTAGCTTGAGAGCGAGCATATAGAGAATTGCTTATAAATTTCAATTAAGTACGCAGACTGACAATCTGCAAACATATTCAACATAACCCAGCCGGAAAATATAGAAGCGCTTTTAAATAAACGCTATCGGGAAGGGCTTTTTTCAATAAGAGCTGTATCAGCAGATCTTCCAAAAGAACTGCATATTAAAACAAAAGTTGCAGTAGATTTGCCGATGCCTTTCTGGTGTAAAGTTAAATTTGAACTGTGTCATTATTGTGCCATGTAAATTTTTCCCTTCTAGGCGAAGCTTAATGAAGAAGCAAGCGAGTAAGGCCGCCTATCACTTCAAAAGAATCGAAATAAGTGCTACCAGATGGCCTGGTTTTTCTTATTTTACCGACTGGGAATTACCCAAACACATGTTCATATACATTCAAACATATGGACAAGAACTTGTAAAGAAGTGGAACAATGGAACCACTGTGCAAAATGGCAACAAATCAAATAAATTGCAAATACTGCTTGAACTTGAACTGCACGCTCTTAGATGTAGACTCTGACACCGAAATTAATGGATGAATTGCGATAATTTGTGAAGGTAAAAGTTTTAAAAAGTGCAAGAAAAGTTAGACTAAGTATTTACATAAAAGAGTAATTAAAAAAACAATAAACTTCAATCGTATCCATAAACCAATAATCGGAACTAATTCAATTAGTATGGGACCACCCCTCAGGGTTCTGCTTCTGCTTATTTGCAGTAACCGCCTACCAAGATCTCCCAAGAACGATTCATATACTACTTTGCCAAATACCGAAGTAAGTAATTTTTAAAACATGCATTGCTTGAAACGGTTTCAATATCGGGATTTATCCAAAAGCTATCAGTTAGCNAAGATTGTTTTTTTTTTTATTCTTAATTATGAAAATGTTTGGGTTTAACATTAAACCGAATTGTTTAAATTCTAAACCCAACATATGTGCTCTCTTTTTTTTAAACTTGGAAGGTTTGTTTTGAAACTGAATTTAGTTTGGTCATATATGTAGTCCAAAAAGTTTAAAATTAAAACCGAATTTTTTAACCCTGTAACAATCCGTGAACACATAAGAAAAAGGTAATTTTTTCGAAACTTTGTTTTTCATCACAAAAGAAAAAATTCTTTATTTTAATATCAAAGCTATTTTAAAAAGTATATTATATATACACTAGCCCAATAAAACTTATTCTCATAAACTAGACTACATCACAACCCATTAAAAAAAAAATCGGTACATTTTTTCGATTGGAATTATAGAATCTATTATATTTTAAGGCGTCCTCCAAAATATTTCGAAAAAATATTAAGATTTATACGAGCTGGACCGATTTGAAAATACCTACAAAATGGAGTTTTTTATGAATAAAAATAGTTTCTTAAAGATGTTTTTTGAAAAAATACCCTCAGATGACAAAACACATTAGGCTTAAAAAATCTGCATCAAAATATTTAAAAATCTTTTCAACGGATTTCCGAAATATTTTGGTGGACGTCTTAAAAGATAATAAATTGTGTAATCCCGGCGGAAAAGACGCAACTTTTTTTGGTGATGCAGTCTAACCTATACTGATCTTTTTTGCAATGCGGAGATTTTTTAATTCTGTTGCTTTGTTTTCAATAACTCTATAAATACTTTAAATACGATTTGAGTATGCAATTTTGTAGCGCATTTTTATATGAAGAAAATGCCTAATAAGAATAATAGAATGGCGCTTGCACATATGTTAGTGTTTGGCCGAGCTTCTCCTCTGTTTTGTAGCGTATGCGATTGTATTTTTATGAGAAGCTGTTTTTCATGGCAGAAATACACTCGGAGGTTTGCCATTGCCTACTGAGGGCGACCGCTGTTAAGAAAAAAAGCTTTCCTAGCACAACAAAAAATTGCGATGAATCAATAATATATATTTGGTGATACTGCAAAACATTCTATGTCACTTATTACCTCCGGTGCTTAATTGATCTGTTATCTGTATCTGATCGCTTCTGGCAATCGTTCATCTTCATCAGCCAAAGGTACACAGTTTTGTCTAAGTGTCAAGGGTACTAATAGACATAGACCGATGATATATTTTGCAGCCACTAGGAACTGGTGGTGTTTTAATATTTAGTTTTCTTTGTAAGGCGCAAAATATCACAAGACACGTTTATTAATTGAAAAAATCGCTTAAAAATACCAAACTGTTATTACGCTAACGTTTTTGCGTGAAATTTTCAATGGCAGCAAAGAGCGCTACAAATTACACAAAACAATACAAAAAAATGTCGGAAAGGTAAACAATGCTGAAAAAATAAAGGCTCAGCTTGGGCTGGACATTGCACACAAAAGCGACAGGGAAGTTTCAATAGCAAAGCGTAAAATTTCGCAATATCAACAAAATAGCCATATCCTCCCCTCCCCGTGTTTCACACTAAAAAGAAGGTACATACATAGGCACATAAGTACATATGTACATACATGGATAACAGCAAATTTAAGCGCCGCGCCGGTTCAATAACGATGAATAGCTTTTGCTCGCTTTCATTCCATTTTTCACATCAATTTGTCGGGTTTTGAGCTTTTTTTTTTTTTGAATTTTTTTCGAAGATCGTTCATAGTTCATCCACAAACAAAAATAAGCGGTATTCTCAGAGTCTTGCAAAGCCTTTGCACGGTGCACGGATTGCGCGATTTGCAAAGCTGTCCTATGCAAAAATCGGTGTTAACCGTGCAATCCGTGCATCGTGCAAAGGCTTTGCAAGACTCAGAGAATACCCCTATTGACAATTTTGTATGCACCACCTCCTGGCGGCAACAACACCACCACCATAGCAGGCCACTGATGGAAAACTTGCGACTAATCGAAGTGCCTTTTTGTCGTCACCAATTTCGCTCAATGCCTGCCTGAACGCCTGATAGCTGACAATGAAACTGGACAATGGCGAAATAATTGAAAATTGCTTAGTGGAAAAAAAACAAAAGTGAAGGCAATAACAAACTAACAAAGCATCAGCAACCAAACTAAACGAGTTCTGAACGGACAATGAAAGTAAAAAGTAAAATATAAAAAAAATAATAATTGAGGCAAAAGTGAGAAAACCTGTCTGACCGACTGTCGGCCAAAGAGGCTGTTAAAAAATGAATTGATGTTGGTTGGGCGAACTGGGTGACTGATTCTTTGTCGAGGTATCTTTGCAGAATGATTGGATGGTTGGCTATATGACTGATAACTTGTCATTGATATCAGTCTGGTCTGAGCTAATGCATATTTTTTTCCATATACGCTTTGCTTTTTAAATTCAGTGAAATTATACGAAATTGACATCTACCTCTCATTACGCTCGATCTAATACGAGCCGGTATATTTTGTAGTGAAGAGAAGTATCGGTTACAGTGGGCAATCGAGTATTTCTGTATCTGTTTGCGAGTGGCGCATTTTTCTAAAGTATTGTAAACTTTTGTAGTTGTAGTATTGATTGTTGTTACATTAATGAATAATTCGGGATCAATGATTTGAAATGTTATTCCTATTTTGTTCGGATCCAAACAAAATTTGGAAAAACAACTCAATAATATAAAGTATTAGAAAGTAAAAAATTTAACACAAAGTTTTTATTAGTGGTTAATAAAAACAAAGTTCGCCCCACACCACCCAACGGTCCAACATAATCGATGAATTTTTATTAAAATTTTAAAATGTAATTTATCTAGCACGTCTAGCTTTTCAGAAAAGAACTATAAAAGTGCCGAAAAATGGCAAATTTCAAAAATTTACTAAAAAATAATAATATAATAAAAATAAATCAAATTCGTCTGACGGATTCTACCTTATATTGATGAGTGGAGTAGAAATTAATGGAAAAAAACGCCAAAATCAAAAAAAAAGATTGAATAAATGATTTTAACAGAAATGCTGGCAGTTAAATTTCCTAACTAATATCAGAACGTATAAAGCTGAAATTGGAAACCGAATAAGCATATTTTTCACACTGAAAACAAATACCGGCTACTGAAGAATTCAGTATTTTTTTTTTTTACTTTTCCGGGGCTTTTCCACTCATGTCTACTCAACTCAACGACATGAGGTAGAATCCAACAGACGAATTGTGTTTTCATTAACGCGGTTTTTTTCTTCGGAAAAGCTATGTCAAAATTCATTTATTTTTGTTTTTTATTTAGAAAATTAACATTTTTTGACACTTCAACATTTTTGTTTTTCTCAAAATCTAGACGTGCTGGAAAAATTTCGATATCAGAATCAAAAAATCTAGGAGATGGGGTCGGTTCCGTTTTAGAGATCAAACTAGTCGAAATTTTTTGACCATGTAATGAAAGTTTAAAATGTTAATAATTCATTGCGAGTTTAAAGAAATTTGGAAAATCTTTTAAATTTGAATTCCGCCAAATCAAAGGGATATAAATATTTTTCCCCTTTCCGTCAGTATCAAAAAGTTATTTACCGCGGCGGTGAAGCAACTGTGTTTCCTTCAAACAATTGGAAAACAATGACAAAATTTAAGCCTTTTTATTACAACCTTCAGATAAGCTCTCAAAACCCAAGTATGCCTACGCAATGTCCATCCGTTCAATCGAAAAAGCTGCCATCAATGGCAGGGAAAACTGTTAGCAACTGTTGACACTGAATTAGACAATGAGACACACAAAAAAAAAGTGGGGAAAATTTACTTACAAACTAGGTGATGGTCGAGCTAGTTTGAAGCGTAGAAGCAACAGCAAAAGTACAAAACAAACACAAAGAAATTAGACAAAGTCTACAAATGCGATGCGCGGGAAAATTACGCCTTTTCAATAATTCGAAAACAAAGGAGAAAAGAAAAAAAAAAGTAGCAAAAGCACCAAAGCAATTATTGCAAAAACTATGAAAGAGCGAAAACATCGATGGCGATAACAATGACATGAGCTATGCGTATACACACACACACACATACGTATATCGACATACTCATACACTCGACCATCAGAGGATGACAACAAAATGCTATCGGATGGCCATTGATATTGACAATGGTCATGAGTGGTTCACTGGCTGATTGGCTGTGGGATTGCATGCAGTCTTTATACATATGTATGCACATGTATTTGCTTGTGTAAGCATAAATTCACTATAAAACTGGGTTAAAGTCACTGTGCCAACACTGTGACTACAGATGACCATCGGCGTAGCAGCTAAATGGCTGAAAGCATAGTTGGTTGGCTGACCGGCTATCTTACTGCAACTGGCTATATGGGTGAGTCCCAATACGCACACACATACATACACACGTGCACAACATTTAGTACTACTGTATAACTGCAATTGTAGTTTTGAGATAAAAGGTCGCGAGAAATTAGAGGTGGCGAGATACTAGCTATCAATGTGGAGAGGTGGAGAGACAAAGAGGAAAGTGCAACAAAGCAGCTACAGCTTCAGCCGGACGCATTTATATATGTACATTAGACGGCATCACTCCACATAAAAAAAAAAAAAATCAGTACTATTTTTCCATTGGAATTATAAAATCTATTATATTTCGGGAAAATATTAAGATTAACGTGAGCTGGACCGATTTGAAAATACCTCCAAAAATGGATTTTTTTATGAATAAAAATAGTTTCTTAAAGATTTTTTTTTGAAAAAATTCTCTCAAATGACAAAACGGTTTAAGCTTAAAAAATTNAAAAATTGGGATAAACATATAAAAAAAAAAAAAAAAAAATTTTAATTTGAACGGAATCGTAATGATTAGATTTTTGATGCTGTTTTTTGACTTTTTTCAAAGATTGGTATAAGAAGAACTTGAATAACTGAACCTAAACTCTTCCGATTTAGACTTAAGGGGTGTCATTGGAAAGGTATTTTTTCAACCATTTTATTTCTTTGCTAATAAACTCATTCAAAGTTGAATTAAGATGTGTTGGTATTTGAAAAAAAAATAAAATAAAATAAATTGGACACGAATGACTTTTTTTACAGAAATAAAAACAGTGTGAAAATACCTTTCTACTGAGATCCCATAAGTCTAAATCAGAATAGTTTTGGCCCAGTTATTCAAGTTTTTCGTAAATCAGTAAAAACACGGCATCAAAAATCTCAATCTTACGATTCCGTTGAAAAGATTTTTAAATATTTTTATGTAGATTTTTCAAGCTTAATCTGTTTTGTCATCTGAGGGGACTTTTTTCAAAAAGTTCTTTGAGACAATATTTTTATTCATAAAAAAACTCCATTTTTGGAGATATTTTCAAATCGGTCCAGCTCACTTAAATCTTAATATTTTTCCGAAATATTTTGGTGGACGCCTTGAAATATAATAAATTTTGTAATCCCGGCCGAAAACCCCAACTTTTTTGGTGATGCAGTCTAATCTACATATTTGTCTTGCCGTACGTATGTCTATAAATATGTGCATATATGTACATAAGGGCATACATATGTACAAACAGAGGTGTTCGTTAGTTTATGTGGCATACTGACCCTCAGCTCTTGGCTGCGTTGTTTTCGATTTGACTCGTATTTTAGATGCCGTTGTTTTACGACTTTTCATTGTTGTTTGTATTAACATTACGCTGTTGCTTACTTTGTATTCCCTAGTCGAGTTGGGACTGCCCGCTGGCGATTTTAGTAAGCTTTTATTAACAGAGATGTAAATAACACATACTTTGGTAAATTAATTGCAAGTTTCCTGCTTTGTCGCGCTGTGACGCCAATGACACTTTTAATTTGTTAAAAGAAAAACAAATATTGGGTCATATGAAAGGTTTCTGCGGATTTTTGTCACTACGTGGTGTTGATGCCCATACATCTGGCAACACTCATCCAGTTGCTATATTTTTAGTGAAGACAGTTCTGTAATTTTGTCGCTTGAGCAAGAGGTTATATGTATTTTATGAAAATTAGTAAAATATCTGAAGAAACACGTTATGTGGTGATTTTCTAATACGAAACGAATGCAAAAACATGCCTCCTAAATATTTATATGCTTTAATATCTTATTACATTAAACGAGCAATTCTTGTATATATAGATATCCATAGGGTTCTCGGAAACGGATCTAAAACGATTTTGATGAAATTTTGTACACAAATATTGTTTTGGATTTTAAGGCTATCTGAATAGGCAATATCTCCGAGAAGACTCGTATAAGGTTGCCACCTATTTGAAATCAGGTACAAATTAACTAAAACATCATAATATGGGTTTCAAATTGAAGGTATTTTAAAGGTCCCCAATCCAAAAATATTTTTAATAAGGTTGCCACCTATTTTGAATCGCATATTTATTTAATTTTTTATTTAGAAAAAAAGGTAAAATATTACTATTCATGGGTGCAAAGAGAAGGTTCTTAAACAATGCTTTCCCTATACACAAAATGTTATATGTAAAGGAAACGAAAATAATGAAGATAAAGATCAGGATAAAGGTAAAAGAAAAGGTAAACGTAAAAATGAAAAGATAAACATAAATATTATATGAGCCATTACTTTTTAAGTCTGATGGATTTCGTAAAAAAAATATGTCATGTCTCCGACATATAGATGTTAAGCCCGTTTCTTTGGCTTTAAAACGACGTTTAGATGAAGTCTCTGCGATGAGCAGAACCCGAGATATAATGATTTGAAGGAGTACATGATTAGTCAGAATCACGAAAAAATGCAAACTTTGACAGATCATATCTCCGATAAAAAAGATAAAAAAAAATCCTCGAACACGTGTAGCTTATTTCATGTTCTATAAAAAAAAAAAACTTCAAGCCAATCAAGAGTGTGACACCAAATTTGCTGTCGGATATGAAATAGAATGTCTCATATAAAGATCAACATAAAGATAAAAATAGATACAAAAACGCTTGAGAAAGAGATAGAGATAAAGAAAGCGATACCATAAAGAAGATAAAACTGAAGAAGGAGATATGCTATGCTATGTTATGTTATGGTATGTTATGTTATGTTTTGCTAAGTGCCCCCTTCACTTAGCTCACCTTATCTCACCTCAACTCAGCTCAACTCACCTTAAATTGTCTAAACTCACTTCACTTCATCTCAACTTAACTTATCTCAATTCCCCTTAATATTAGTGGTTGAATTTCAACCGCTCGGCAAACACTAGTAATAAAAATTATTTGCAAGCAATTGTAGAGTTCTCCCAAAACGAAAAAAAAAAAATATTTCACAAGAAAAATTTTTAATTTTATAAACAAAATTTCACCAAAATTAAAAAAAAAAATAGTTTTTAGAAACTTTGGGTATGTAGCTGATTATTAATAATACATCTATACAATAATAAAATTGCAACAGGCCGATGTCTGTACATTATAGATTTTAAAGAAAAATTACTATAGGAGGTCTTTATCAGAGCAACAGAAGCCAAATATACAATTTGTAAAATTTTTGTCTGTCTATCTGCACGAAGCACGCAAACTACGGGAGACAACGATAATGCTTTTATTTTCCATTTCACATGCAGATGCGATTGAAATGTTAGCAAAAAACCTGTTGAAAATTTCAGCTCGCGCTTTATTTTAATAATAATAATAGATTGGCGCTTACACATATGTTCGTGTTTGGCCGAGCTTCTCCTCCGATTTGTGGCGTACGCTTTGATGTTGTCACACAAAGTGGAGGGACCTACAGTTTTACGCCGACTCCGAACGGCGATTGTATTTTTATGAGAGGCTAGCTTTCATGTCAGAAATACACTCGCTTTGACCGGGGCTTGAACCCAGGCGCTGCGGAGTGGAAGCGCGCACTGCTTACCACTATACCACAGGGGCCGCCACTAAAATTTAATGATCTATAAAACTGCATACCCAAAATTTTTCTATATTTTCTATAAACTAAAAAAATTTTAATTTGGTTAACAAATTTTTTATCATTTCAGGTTTTTCCTGTTAATTTTTTCCTTTTGGAGGAAATCTATAATTGTTTCAACTAGATTTTATTAAGGCTTCTTCCAAATTGCTACTTTTTCTGCACTTTACAGTAAAAAGTTTTATACAAACAAATAAAAATGCAAAAACCGGACTCAACTATCAAATTGGCTCCAGTCAATTATGAACAGTTAATTCCAGTTTTGAACCACTGTGCCACCTAGTCACAAAATTGCTACGCAATTTTTTTTTTTATAAACGCCTGGCTTTCGAAAAGTCAAAACTGGTTACAATTTTTTTAACCCAAGCATTACAAACATTCCCCATATGACCAATTTTGGGGTAGTCAAAATAGGCATAAAAAGAACGGAATGACATTTGCTATGAATGCAAATCGAATATGTACATTTTCCAAGAGATTTAATTGCTATCATATAAGTAATAAAATTTTCAATGACATTCCATTTCAATTCATCTACATCTGCTACATAGCTCTGAACAATGAAATTTCATTTGAATTCGTGTGAACAAAGCAACCTCGATTTATGGATAAATTAAGTAATAATTACAAGGAAAATACAGCTTAACATAAATTAACGTAATTTTATGGCTCGATAATATCGACTGTAATAATGATAATAAAAAGAATGACAACATTGTGAAGAACGCCAAAATTTATAAGGGCAGTTCGTAAACAAAATTCACTTCAGTATGCTTCATTGTGGCAGTGGAATGAAGAGAAGACAAAGTTATATGTATGTATGAATACGAGTAAGCGATGCCTGCTCAGAGATATGTATATGCATACATAACATAAATACAGTGGAGTAGTATGTATATAGTATTTATGTAAATATGTATGTATGCGTATGTATGTATGTATGTATGTGTACTCAGCCAACCCCCCACAATAGGGTAGGCAACCAGGCAAATCATCAGCCAGTTGTACAGTTCTTCACTCGAAGTAGGCAATTCGAAGCCAAGCAACGTAAAATGGATACTACTTCATGCCTATGCAAGCAGTGAAAGGGGAAAAATTAATTCCATAATTAATTGACGTGCAAAGTAATTAAAATTGATAAAGTACTGCAAAACAAATATGTAGTCTAGTGAAATATGAGAATGTACTACATAAAGAACTACCAATTTCATTGAATTTACTTATACAGCTGGGGTTGCCATTAAAATCGTTGGGGAAAAGATTCTATCAGACATATAACACAGTTCCTTTATAAGCGTAATCACATGCTTTTTTTTGCTGATTTTGCATAAGTGTTTTATACATTTGAGGGGTCGATTATTTAAATCATTTTTTTTTTACACTGTACATAAATACTTGAATATGTTGCAACTTTTTATTTTCGAACATTTTTTCTCTTGAAGTTCCTAGAAGGTTTGGACCGCATTCAGCATTTGTGGCGCTACAATATTTCCTTTCAGTGTATGTTTTATTTACGCTGCGCTATGATTGGGATCATTATCCAGCTGAAAGGTCCAGATAACATGCTTTTGTCAAAATGCCTTCAGAACCCTGAAGGTAGTATTCGGAGTATTATTCCCAGAGAAGGCCATTTTGGTTTCAATTCAACCGGAAATAATACCCTTTTTTATCCCTTACCAATAAGAGCCAGATGTTTTTTTGCAAAGGCATTTACCGCGATTCTGGCCTCAGCGGAGTGTATCTTGAGGTAACGTCTTTTTGCACAACTGCTTTTGATGCAAATGAAAGAAGGAAGTATCGAAGCAGATTAAAAGACTTGATTCGACTAAATTCGAGTCGTTCTTTTTTCCATATTCCTTTACGCAAAATTTATATAATCATTCGCGACTCCAAGCGACTGAGACTGGTGTATGTTAGTCTCATTAGTACCAATTTTGGTATGATTGGTAAATGTCTATAGGATAATGCAGCGTAATTAGCTCCCTTTGAGGTAAATCTCGCATTTTTTTTTAACCGACTTTCAAAAAAGGAGGAGGTTATCAGTTCGTCGGAATATTATTTTTTTTTTTATGTATGTTTTATGTATGGACCACGTCAACCGATTTCGATAATTTAATAATTTTGCATCGGAAAGGTAGTGTCTCAGAGGTGCTCCCATACTAATCTGGTTAAGATCCGATCCGTGGATCATGAGATATATATTTATAAATATATATATATATTTATATGAGAGCTGAAGTCGGTTTTTTTTTGCTAAAAATTACTTGTTTAATATTTATTTTTTTTCTGCTCTTTTTTATAAGAGGAAAAAGGAGTGAGCCCACCCACTTTTTATGGTATTTTGGTTAATATTTTTAGATTACGGAATAACTTTTCATAATGAAATACCAGCCAAAAGAATTTTACTTCAGTTTACTGTAAAAATCGTGTATAATGTTTTGTTCAAAATACAAAAAAAAAATAGAAGGCAATCTAATACTGAAGAGAACAAGCTTTCAATCATTTCAATACATTGTTTGAATTTGTTGATTAAACGAAGCGGTAAAAATTAAAAGCGTGGAAAATGCGCTTCGAAGTTTTCGGCAAGTAGCTGGAGCGCCACGAAACTGTCCGAGTGCATACTCGAAGTCCCGCTGCTTTCAGCTGTGTATCTTTGGAAATATTACGAATTAGACTCTACAACTTTGTGTACAAATTCTTGAATATCGTAGAAATTGATTTTAGCGATAAAAGAAAACGATTTTTGCAACCTCTGGAGAAAGGATCTCCCTTAAAGCTAGGTAGACTTTTAGCACATGTTTTTTTTAAAGTAACCTTACTTAACTTCAAAAGGTTCCATTTTATGCAATCAACTAAAAATTCAAAGTATTGTACCAGACAGTCAAATTTTGCGGGAATCGAAAATTATATACATACGTACTTTTAATATTATGAAAGATTTCACTCAATGTATGAATTTGGCGGGATGTGAAATGTGTAGTATATTACGAGTTGTTGAAACCATCTGAATAACGATCGAAAAACGAGCACAGAATGGGTAAATAAGCAATGGGCCTTATAAATAAAAATTAAGAAATTATTGCTTACGAGCTGGATTATAGGCTTAAGACAAAATGTGGTCTGCGGCGTAAAATCAACTATCATTGGGTCTTATGAATAAAAATTAAGCAATTGCATTTTTTTTTTTAATTTCAGACCATTTACAAGATTTATTCAAATAAATTTAAGTAAAAGGTCTGAAATTTGAAGAAATAGCACTTGCTTACTTTTTATTCATGAGGCCCAATGGTAGTTGATTTTCCGCCCCAGACATTTTGCTTGAAGCTTATAGTCCAGCTCCAAAGGAAGCGGTAAAGAACAAAATTACCATAATTTTGCTTGTGTGAATACTTTGTAGTATTCAAGGAAGTTTGACATCTGATAATTCACAGTCTGCCATTTCGCTCTTTCCTCACTAAATAATGGGGCAGGCATATGTTTCTGTTGCAAACATGGATTGCCTTTTACTTTATGCTTCACAAAACACATAAGAAGACCGTACTAGAAAGCATAGCATAAGAGCTTCGCACTGCTGTAAGGAAATTTGATAAAAAAAATTCTTCGCCATATCTTCAGCGTGTTTTTTTTTTACATGGAGCTTTTACTTTTCTTTAGAGCTCGGCAATAAGCTTTAACTACTTTGAAGGTCTCATTTACAAGACACAGCATTCTCCAAGCGCTATTTACATATGTAGGTCGAAGCAGTCAGACCTTTCTGGAGATCGCTTTAATGCTTACGACAATATCAAATGTAGAAATCCAGTGCGCAAGCGAAAGGAATGTCTAGTGTGATGAGCAGGGAACGGATTTTTAGGACCTAAAAACCTATAAAAAAGGCAAAATAAAATAACGAAATAGGCTGGAAAAGGCAAAATAAAATAGCGAAAAAGGCAGGAAAAGGCACTAGGTATTGCAAAAAAAAGCAACATAAGGCACTAAAAAAAGACAGAAAATACGAAGAATAATCAAAAAAAAACATTTATTTTAGAAATGTTTATATTACAAGTAAAAAGAGAAAAACTATGAACTAGTTTCATTATATGAAAAATTTGTACTTTGAATCTTTGACTATTTTATCCTTTCGAGTTTCTAACTCATAAAACTTTAATCTGTATAGTTGTAGTAACATTGAACCACAAGATGCATTTTGAAGTTTTCTGGCAGCATTTTCATTCGATTTTCGCGAAGAAAAGCCTTGAATGTACTAAATGTGCGCTCGACGTAAGTTGATACAAGTGGAGCCCAATTTAAATATGGAACGTTTGAAAAGTTCATATTATCAGAAATAAGGGCGTTTTCCTCGCCTTTTACAATTTTATCTACACCCCTTATTGTCTCCAAGCCTACGTTAGCTGATAAAACGGCTTTGAATTTTTCCAACACCAATTTGGCAAGAGGTCCCTGCGCTCCTATAAGCCGCATGGGCATGTGCATATTTATTAATCTTAAAAAAAAAAATTGTAAATGCTATAATCACTTTTTTAAAGGTAGAAAAGGCAAAAAAAGGCAAATATCTTAAAAAAGGCAAAAATGGGCAACTTCAAATGTGTATATATGGAATCAGGGAAAGCTAAATCGTGGACATTCCTAATCGAATATACTCTATCTCTTTAGCAGAAAAAAAGGCAATTTCCATAAAATCCGTTCCCTGGTGATGAGCATCAGCAAATTCAGTATACCATGTATCTTGAAATGTGATTCTCTTCGGCGAATGTAAGGGATATCCACTCTGGTCACTTATAGTTACGAATAGAAGCCTGGAAATATAAATGCGAGTTTGAAGCACATCGGGTCAGTCAAAACATTTTGTATGGTTTTGTTTGATAAGACAACAGTTTAAAAAAATACAAAAAACTAAAACATTTCCATGATCAAACATTGACACCTCATAGCTGGCAATTTTTCCGAAATTAAGTTATATAAATGAAAAAAATTTGCTAATAAAATTTGCCAGTAGTGAATCGTTATTGATTCCGATTTGTTTCTTTGATCAAACAAAATAAATAACCAGTCTCTACTCTACAAGTTGAAGCAGGAAAAATTTGCTTCGTCGGAAAACCCAGAGTCAGCAAACTATATAATAACAATCGATTTATAACCCAGCTGTAAATTTCACAGTTAAAAACGAGGTAAGTGTGAACACCCACAATATTTTCGTTTCGCTAATTTTATTTTGAGAAACATTCAGCTAATCTTAAATTAAAATGTTTAAATAAAAGCAGCTTCCGTGTCGCAGGGTTTGAACCCGTTACCAACAAGTTGGAAGTCGAACACATATCCATCGGGCGCAGCATTTTTTGAGGAAGCATGCCCAAAAAATATAGAGTGGTACTCATATAATTAGGGACACTACTTCAAAAAATTTTTGAAATTCTTTTTTTTTTTTTACTTTTATTTTTTCACAAAACTATAGTTTATACCAACACGAAAATCGAGTCACTCGAAGCTTAAAGATTTATTAAAGCTTATCAAATTAGAGAAAATGGTAAAAAAATTGCCAACATTTTAAAATGAATTTCTTGAAAAAATTCGGGTATGCAGTTTTGTTGCCCATTTAATTTTAGTATAATATTGTGCAAGTACCAAACTTCTAAACTGTTGTTTCAGTGGTTTAGCTAAACAACTTTTTAACCAAGTTTTAAGGCTTTATCATGAATACGACGGCCCCCGACATCCCGCGCCCATCTCTAGTCTGCGGCGCCAACAGCAAGCCGAAAAATACGTGACACTATTGTGAGGCGCCCGGTGCGTATGAGTAACATTCAAGCTAATGCTCAGTCAACAGAGAAAGTTTTTCCATGAGTGTTTGCACACTGAAGCGTGATGCGACTGCAAATCGTTTCGACAATTAAATTAGAATACATAAGTACATGTTTACTCTTTAACTAGGAAGAAGAGAAATAAATCCTTACCTAAGTAAACAATACGGTTGACAAGCCAATTATGAAAAATATGTCAAGTGCCGACTTAGTGGGTAAATGACGGTTTTATAAAAGCATGATCGATTGGTGACCTGAACGTAGTAAATAAACGCTGGTAAGTGCACAAAAAATTAGACTAGAAGAAAATGCTTATGCTTGCACACATTGTATGTATGTATGTATTGTATATTTAGTACCTTTAAACATAATCCATAAAATATGTTTTTTTTTCTCTTTGTTTTGTGTTTTTATCTACGGAGTGTAGAGAATAGAGCGCAAAGCATTTCAAAACTTTGTATTTCCTATCAAGCTAATCCATTAAAGCCACAAAAGGACATTTCAGGCGCCTGTATTACGTATGTATATAGAAATTATTGCTACTTGCATTGTCAGTCTACTGCTTTGCACGTACGAATCATACGAGTCATACTTACGTGTTTAAATTACAAGTCACGTTCATTGCAGTGGCACTGGCTTTCTTAGAGTTGTTCCACGAAGACCCAAAGCCCAACAACACTAATTCGCCCAGCCTTGGCACTGCTGCTGCTGTTTCTTCAGGCTTCACGCTGCTCATTATTCACTTTGAACAAACAATCAAACATTTGGTGTCTTCATTATGCACAACGTCTCTTTCACCCTTTCTATGTATTTCGCTGCATGTGTTACTCTCTAACTTGTCCTTGACTGGCTTAGACGCATTCAAAATTTCGGTTTGTGTCAGTGCGCCACGACCACAAAATGCCAATTCGTTTGCTTAACGAGCTCTGCCTGCAGGCGTTTGCAATACAAATTACCTACATGCATATGTACATATGTATATGTACAAGATTTAGAGCAGCATTTTAGGCGTCAGAGCTCTTTTTGTCCTTTTGACTGCTGCACACAAATGTTGCAAAGTGTAGAGCAAACAAAAAATTTTCCGGTTGGTTTTAACAAGCGGTTGACCTTTATTTCATTTGTGTCTTTTTTTTGAACATTTTAAATTGTACCGTGTTGCCGCCATCAAATGTTGTGTTCGACTATAAATTGTGATTTATTTTTTGGTAACATATGTAGGAGTGTATGTATGTCTGCTTGCCACATTTGACTTGGAAATTAGTTTTCGTTGGCACAGCATTAAGATTTATAGAACCATTGCGACACAGGGTGGCATATTTAAACTAATATAGTAAAGTGTTCTGAGAATTGTTTTGATAACACGTAATTAGGAAGTATAAAAAAATAGCCCTCAAAAGCAAACATTGAAAAAAAATTTTTTTTTTTAGCTTGAAAATTATTCTACATACTATATTTCTTGGAAATTCATGAGTTTTCACTTAAAGCCCGGTTTAAATTATAACAGAGCATACTACCCCCACTCAGATCTCGGGAAAGTTCTCCATGTATTTTAAACGGGTAAAAACCACTTTTCGTAGAAATGGTAAGAATTCTTGAAAATAACTATTTTTCGACCGGAAAGTTTGCTTCTCTTCAGGAGATTCCAGTAATAATACCCAATAATTTTTTTCGCCATTTTTTATAGTAACGATATTTTATAGGGGGAATAAATAAAAACTCTTTAGTATTAAAAAATGGTTAAATAAACAATTGGATATTGTTACTGGAAGTCTCCTGAACAGAACCAAAGTTCTTAATTAATTAATTTTCAAGAATTCCTTACCATTTCCACAAAAAGTTGTTTTCTCCATATATAATACAAGGAAAACTTTGAGCGCTTTGAGGGACCTTTTTTAATTGCAAATTTAAAAATAGGGGTGTATTATTTTTCAATATAGAACAATCCTAGGGGGAGAGAGCACTAAAATTCCGACTTTACTTATTTTGGACCACCCTAATGGTGATTTGGGTTACCGAGGTCATGTGATTTAATTTCTCTGGATAGCCCAGCACCCCCAAAATCCATATTCAAATGGACTTAACTACACATGGAGAAGATTCGAGGCCATTTTTGTATTAAGATAAAGCCTTGAGAAATTTTCATTTGCATCTTTCCTTTCTCTTTTTTTCTGCATCTCGTTAAGACTACGAATTATTTTTTTCTTATAAGCTTTAAATGTTAATAAATAATTAAACAAAAAAAATGCAATTTTATATGCCCAATTAAATGGGGGATTTCGTTATTATTATCGAAAAAGTACGGACATCGTCGAAAAATTCAGGCGTAGGTGAAACAAATGATGCCACTTTTTTCCATTGGTCCTGTTCATAATCATAGTACTTACATAGTGATATCAGCATTAGTATGTATAGTAGAATCAGTTCTCACCTGGAATTAAAAAAAAAAAACATAAACGTTTTTAGAATTTGTTGAGCCAAAGAGAACAAATATTAATGCTATTATATTTTAGCATGCTGAGTTTTTGTCATTAATTAAATAAGTATGTAAACGTGTTCTTATATGATATGCAAATACAAATCGAGTAAAAAAACTTAATATACCCGACATACAAAGGTCGAAAAAATTATAGCCGCACCAAATTTTAATAAGTTTTAAAATATTTTTTTTTGTTGTTATTTAATTTTGAGTATTTTTTCTTTTTTGTATAAATATATAGTTCATTCGTTAACAAATCCCGGGAAAATCGGCAAATCCAAGTTTCAAACTTAGTCCAATATTTAGAAAATAATTTAACAATCTTTCGTAAAAATTTCGGGTTTTTTAATTAGATTTCCTAGAAAGATTCTGTGTATTCTGTTTTGTAGCCTATTGTATTAGAATAAAGTGCAAGTTTCAAATGGCTAAAAATTGATATTTAAGAATTTTTTTTTGTCGAAGAAGTGACGATTTTCTTCCATACAAAAAAAAATTTAGTGTATTCATTATATGGAAGCAAATGGGATGAAAAAAATGTGTGTTATTATAAAACTGCATAATCAGAATCTTTCAAGGAAATCCAATTAAAAAAGTTTGACATTTCTAAGAAGATTTGTTGAAGGTTTTTCAAATATTGCACGAAGATTTAAACTTGGATTTACACGTGCTTTGTTAAAGAATTAACTATATTTTTATAAAAAAATAACAGAAATTGAGTAATAACAAAAATAACACTTTAAAACTTGTCAAAATTTGGTGCCGCTATAATTTATTCGACCACTATATATGTAAGTATGTATGTACATGTGTATAAATATTTGAATGCATGTACAAATCTATCAATATATTTTTTGGCTACCAAGAAATTACGTCGTTAACATAAAAAATGTTACTCATACGCCTTGTACCTTCCTGCTAACATTACATCAAAAAAATATTACGCATTTTCATTTGACCATTCACAACTTTTTTCTATTTATTCGGAGATTTTCTTCCTTAGCAGCTGATTTTTTTTTGTCGAAGGACCAATTAAAATAATTTTTTTCATAAAAATGAATCTTGGAACTTATCTGGAAAAATAGAATACAGATTCATTATCTACGACTCAAAGTTAGGTTTACGTTTTTCGGCATGTTTTTTTGTCATTTTAAGAATGCAGTTACTAAAAAATTTAACTACATACAGCTAGTTTCGCGAAAAATTTTCAGAGCGTACAATGTTTTCATAAAATGATTTCTGTATATAAAAAGAAATTTGAAGCAAAGTTTCTCTGTTTACTTAAATAGCCAAAAATGTTACGTGCTTCTACAGGAAAAATGTTTGAAGAAGTCGAAGGTGTGCATTATGTATGTAAGTGGTTAAAGCGGTATAATGAAGTTATTTTCAATAGTTTATTTCATAGAATCTATCGGATATATATGTATCGTATATGTGTCGTATAATTATGACAAATGACAATTTGATAATTTTGAAAATCGCATTTACAAAATGTTAATAGTTTTTCGCTTTTCTTGCGCATTCGGAATTTTCTCATCTTTCGCATTGCGATTAACTCGAGTGAGCAAAGATAGTAAAGAAAATTCAATTTGCCTGGACGCTTACTTATTTGCATTTTAATTAAAAATGCACACGAGACTGCTGTGCATAATTACGTATGTATGTATGTATATACATACACACATTAAAACATACTTTCACCTCCCTGCTCTCACTACCACTACCATTACCATTACCTAAGTAAATGAATGTATACCACTTTCTCTGCGCAAGGATATGCATGCAAATGTTTATTCGTACCTATGCACACATGTATGTAAATATGTTTGTATAAATATAATGCAGATTTTTGCAAATTTCCTTCAAGCAGAAAACTGCCGCCTAAAGGATGCGTACAAGTGTAAACATCAATCTGCAAATACTCGTACATAAACTTATTCGCACGTATGCACACAAGGCAAGTTGATTGAATGGGACAGACAATTCAAGATGTCTTCATAAAACTTAAGAGGCGATATGTACACATAGAAACGTACAACATAAGTATTGACAATGTACGACAGCTGTAGGCAGACAAGAGCACCAACAATATAATGTACAATAATAAAAAAGATGATGAGACAACAACAAGAGCTATTGGCAAGAATGTCAACAGCAATCGCAGAAGGATTTGTCGGAGTTGTTGTGCGAAATTCGTTAACATTAAGTGATTATTACTTAAAAGTTTGCAAAACAGAAGCCGCTAATGGAATGAGATTGGTCATGTGGAATTAGTGCGACGAAGTGATGTAGTAGAAAATTGTGAGCGTATGCGTAATCTTACGATGTTTTTGCTTTTTCGCAGAGGAATTAGTGGCGTTTTATTTTCTATAAAAAAAATATCGCCTTGTTGACATTGAAGCGAATTTACGAATTTTTTACCAAAAGTGGTAATATTACAAACAAACCGGCAAACGGTTGTAGTGCCAAATAAGAAGAAGAAGGTAATATTTTTACGCTCAGAAAAAAAGTCAGGCAAATATATTTCTCTCAACATATGAATTGGTAACTATAACCAAATCATGTGTTGAGAAAAACATATTTAGTTGAAGTAACTAAGCTCTTTTCTCAGTGTATTTATGTATCGAAATTGGTAATTTATTTCTCAGTTTGAAAACCTTTTTCCATTAGCTACGTATCTGGTAAGTTCTTAGCTAACAGAATACTATGAAAATTATTTTTTAATTTTTTAGGATAAATCCGAACAATGGTTAAAAAGGTATGGCACATTGGGGCGTATTCTGGTTTTCGTACGAATCGAAAATCATGAAATTTTCTTATCATTTTCTATACAAAAATTTCAAATTATTTTATTTTATGTTCTTACAACTACGATAATGGGCCTTTGTACCCACCTCTTGTCTCATGGCGTGTAAGCCAATTAAGATAGGGGCTCATACGAGTTCTTACATGGCAGCACTTTTTTTAATTAAAGAGCAACAAGAGCGTACCTTCCTATACCAGCATTGATTCACCCCCAGAGTGATACAATTTTTAACAAATTGAATAAAGACGGCCATTTAAATACCTATCGTGTCATTTTCCCGGAAGGATTTGATAGTCTCACCATTCCTCGCTACTTCGTGTCGTCGAGAAAAAGTAAAGCCGGAATTTTGATGCTCTCACTCCCTAGGATTATTCTACACCCAAAAAACCATACCCCTGTTTTCTTACTTTGAATAAAAAAAATATATTTAGAGATAGCTGAAAGCGCTCAAAGTTTTCCATGTATTTTATATGGGGAAAAAAACTATTTTTCGTAGAAATGGTATTGAATTCTTGATTTTGAAATCAAAAGGACATAATGCAAAATGTTCGAAGACACCATTAGCAACCACTGGGACATAATTTCCTTCTGAGGTCAATAAAAAGGGCTACCCGCAAGGCGGCATGCTTTGACGTTTGCTCTCTGCACTGAGCACTCTAAATGACTCTGCATTACAGGCTCTCGTTACAGGCGCTTCTCTCTCCGTTCCTCACTTGGTGTAATGAGAATGGGCTGCCTGCTAACCTAGCCAAAACTAGTGCTGTGCTCTTCACCAGAAGGAAAAGTTAGGATGGTTCAATTCACATTTCAGTAGTCATAAATCAAGATTTCTTCTGAAGTTAGGTATGTGATCGTAGTTTTGATGTTGAGCATAATATCTGCAAAGCCTGAGGGGAATTTTGAAAAAAGGTCTGTGAAAAAATGTTGCGTCTTTCACCAAGGGATATTCTCTGGATCAACTGCGTACATCTCTATGATCAGACCATTATCATATATGGCGGAGTAGACTCTCAATCAAGAGCGTTGCCAAACTTCAAAGATCAGCCGCCCTGTGCTGTACTGGACCCTGCTTTACGAAGCCTTGCACAGCTCTTGACTCTCTGCCACACTTAACCTCATACTTTGCACCTACGTCGGGCCAGAAGGAAACTGCTGGTAACATGGATCGATCAAGACGTTAAAGTCTTCTAAGTGCCACAGGATGGTACGTAACCATTGGCTATCCTGAGAAGATACTACAATGTGAAGTTCCCGGGCTTAAAACATTGTCAAATCTTTAAGTGATGGCTCCTAAACAGACAAGAGTGTTTCAAACCGAGGTATTTGCAATCATCGGTCCCATATACCACGTAGTCGAGAATGCTGAGCTCAAGGCACTGACGAGCCCTTTAACTACTCCCAGACTGGTTCGGCAATGCAAGTCTCTGTTAACTTATGTTGAAAAATATATCGCAATTCTTTTAGTCCGCGTGCCGCTAATAAAAATGGAGTAGCTATAAAAAATTCACGTTTGTATGCAAGTCAATAAAAGACACGAGCGTGAACATTGCCACCTACAAGGCTTGCAGAGTGGGTGAGAACATAAAAATTACAAGCCTTTTAATGAATACTGCGCGAAAGATGGTAGTGATGTCAGCAGCAATTGGAATTGGCGTTGACAGCAAGCGAGAGCAATATCAGCAGGAATGCAGGATGCAAACTGAGGCAATGTCATTGCGAATACAATGTTGGCAAACAAATGCATTGAAAGCAAATACATACATACATACAAAAGCTAAAGGTACATAATATGTATATAACTTAGTTTAAAAAAAAAAAAGTTCAACACAATGCACCGCCAGCAGCAAACAACTGCATATGTATGTACAACAACAACAACAACAAAATGCATGTCAACATCAACGCATGCAACCACTTGAAAGCTACGACAATAATGGCATCAACAACGTGGCAGGAGTCAACGTCAAAGCCAGTAACAATGGCAGCCAACCACAAAGGCAATAACAAAAGCAAAAGCAGCAACACAAACAACAAATATGTATAATGCCAGCACTAAAGCAGTAAAAGCATCAAAACGCCGAATAGGAGGTGGGATGCATACTGCAGCTGACGGTTAGCGGCTGGCGGTTGGTGGTTCGCGCTGCCTCACGGACGAAAGATGCCAAGCAACCAAATGCCACAAGTACTCAAACATATGTACGTACATATGTACACATACTTATGCATTGCGACTTGGTTGGTGTACTCCAAATGACGTTTGCACCGTTTGGCAATTACGTTGACAATTGCCTTGTGCATTTGAGTGCCGCACAACGCGCGCCAGCAATGGCGCCAACAACGCTAGCAATGGTAGTGCTGTTAACAGCAGTTACCAAGCTACAGAAAAAATAACAACAACTACAACTATCGATGAAAACGGCTGCATGATGCAGAGCAGAAGCCATAACCTGCGTTGTATAAAAAAAAAAAAAAAAAAAACAAATACACGCACACATATGAATTTATCGACACGCCACGGATATTTAAATGTTAAAACAGAGGATGAAACAAAAATAGGATGGGGTTATAGAGGATGAAAAATTGTTAAGTGTTTGTGCGACATCAGCAAATAGAACGTGAGCGGAAAATTGACAGGCGATAATATTGTACAAAAATTGCACAAGAAAAAAAGGAGGAGGAAAAAAATTTCGAGGCACAGCAGAGTCCCGTTTAACCGAGCTGGTGAGGACAAACTTCTTTAAGTTAACGTGGACCTTTTGGGATAATTAGATTACATATCGACTAAGAACGCCCTACTTCAGAATTTGATTGAAAAACGCCCCATATCAAAACTTGTTTCAAAAATGCCCTATCTGAACTGACAGTATATTGATATAGGGCATTTTTGAAACGGCAGCTAAGATCGGTCGTTTTTGAACCAAATTCTGAGATAGGGCCTTCTTCAAACAATTTTTGAAATAGGGCGTTCTGGAAAACTTTTCTGAGATATGGCGATTTTGAAGCGGCTGCCGAGATAGGTCGATCTTCCATTCAGCCGTTGATATGTACATAATTGCTTTCGCATTGCCATTCTGTTCATTAAATTTGTGTCGAGAATTTTGGTTACATTTAATAATATTCTGCATACTAAAACTAAAAAAGTAGAAGCGAGAAAAAAGCAACATAAAAGAATAAATATTAGCGAGAAATTTAAAATTTTAGCCTTTCTTGACTCTAGGAAATCAATAAGATATACAGCTGAACATCTTAAAAAACCATTGAATGAAAAAGGCTCTAGTATGAATTTTTCATACATAAATATGTATAATTATTTCATTAATTGCCCAGCTCTCTATATCCAAGCAAATCCAGTAATCCGGACATAGCCCAAACTATGTGTCCGGAATAATGAGATAATACTGTACTTCTATTCCGTAGGAAGTTATTGGCAACACAACGTTCATTAAATGTAAACTATTTAAATAGATTCCAACTGCTAAAACCTGTTCTATACAACAACGCGCATTTAAGGGTTAAAAATGCATTTTTTATGACTGGTGGGCGCTTCAGTGGGCCGATTTTGACCATATTTTAGATTTGAGGTTTTCTGCTTAAAACTAAGATACAAACCGAGTTTTCTTAAAATCGGATAACAACTCTATGTCAGAGATGCCCGTAAAGTACTGGCTCGTGAGCCGGAGTTCTAAGACAACAAAAAAAATAAAATAAAATAATAAACTACAAATACACGAATCAACAGCACAACAAAAACAACAATATTTCAATGTCGCTTAACCACCAAATTTACTATCCACAAATAAGGTTTGAAATTGCTCGCGCGGTGATGAAGCTCTGTGCGGTTTCTAGGAAATCGTCGGGGAGTGAGATAGCGAAATGTTTACAGTGAACAAGTAAGATCAAGTATTTTTTTGTCAAATTTCTTGTAAAGAGCTGGCCAGCGTTTATAAGCAATGGCATTGGTATACATATAATATTTTTTCTGGGTTAACGTAAAGTCGTTGGTATACGCAAAGCAACTGTACGTCTTGGAGGGCAATATTGTGCAAACTATTGCGAAGATAAAATCGTCATATCTTGAAAAAAATGCTTGTGAATGTTATTTGCAGAATGCGCTCGCATGGACTAAATTATATATATTCAAACTCCATTGGTATACAATTTTCAGCTTTCAATTATGTAACCACATTACTTTATTTCAATTTAAATCTCTACAGCTCTAAAAAAAAAAACAATCTTTAATAGTAAAAACTAGGTGACTCACGAGGTGCCTCAAGAAATCATAATCTCATAATGCAACGGTTAAAAACCTTTTTAGGTGAATAACAAGAACAAAAAAAATATATATATATTTTTAATATTCATAAAAATTGTAACACTATGACAATATGATCCGTTATTACACCCAATGGTTCAACTAAATACTTGTCTCGTGACATAATTCAACAGCATGTTAATTAATTAAATTATTAATTATGATATAAATGAACTTGACACTTCAGTGCGTATGCGACAGAATACTCGAAGTACTAGAAGCACATGTGTAAAAACTGCTATATACATATGTACATACATACAGTGTTCGAAATAATTATAGCCGCTCCACATTTTGACAAGTTTTAACATATTATTTTTGCTATTATTTAATTGTGGTTATTTTTTTATGAATATATAGTTCATTCTGTAACAAAATCTGTGTAAATATTCCCCGTATTAGTTGTATGGAAGCAAATGGGACAAAAAAAATTTTAAAAATCAACCGTAATTTTTAGCCATTTGAAACTTCTACTTTGTTCTACTAGAATTCATACTCAGAATCTTTCTAGGAAATCTAATTAAAAAAGTTAGAAATTTTTACGAAAGTTTGTTGATTTTTTTTTTAATATTGCACAAGGTTTGATACTTGGATTTACACGGGTTTTGTTAGAGAATGAACTATATTTTTATAAAAAAAATAACCAAAATTAAATAACAACAAAAATAATATGCCAAAACTTGTCAAAACGTGGTGTGGCTTTAATTATTTCGACCACTGTATGTTTATATACATATGTACTTAGGTTGAGCGCCTGAGCCTTACACCATCCTACCCTTATGAATTCATTCACCGTTCACAACCAAATCATTAATTTCACACTTCACTTGTCGGTGTAATAGATTATTCAAGCCTTGGGTCAAAGTGGATAATTACATAAGTACGCGCCATGACAGGCTTTACCAAAGGCAATACGCACTTATTTATTTACGTATTTACGTACATGCATACATACATACATATCGTCGATGTTTTTGCATAACCGCCCATCGACCAATTGCAGCGAAAAAACGGTTTATTCTTTGAAGGCAATGCCTTGATAGGTGGTATTTTGTCTAGCTATTTATTATTTTACAAATCTGTTTTTGTAATAACGATTTAACGATTTTTATGCATAAATCTCGATGCCTGGAGTTCAGGGTTACCAAATCTCATTTTTGCCAAAACGGCGATTTAGGCGATTTTGTAACTGGTCGATGGGGCGGTTTTGCAAAAACATCAACGATAGTATATGCAGATATAAATATCTGCAAATTTATGTATGTTAACATTTACACATATTTAGTACGCTCATACATATTATACGCACTGCCTGTACTCTAATTAAATAATTTCCATATTATCCTCGTGAGAGCGATACTCGACAAAATGTTGGTGCTTCAGGTCGTGTACGTAACTAATTACTCAAGTTATGATGTATTTAAATATACATAAAATATGGGAACGTAAAAAATGCTGTGTACTGATAAGTTTTGCGTTTGCACTATGGAAAGGTAGAATTGATAAAAAAAAGCGGGCATAGTGTCAGTTAACAAAAAAAATTTTTAAAATCACTGCGAAACTTCCACTTTATTATATACATAGGTTATAAAACTGAATACCTAAAATGTTTCTAAAAATTCCAAAAAGAAAAAGTTTTACTTTAGTTTGGTGATTTTTTTTTCTATAAGATTAAAAATTTCTCGTGTTAAATTTTTTCGTTTTGCGGGAACCCTGTAAATGTTTTCAACTAGTTTTTTTATTATGTAATATTCATTAACAGGAACAGGCGAATCGTTATTCTGCCACTTTCCCTGCACTTCGTAGTAAAAAATGCTATATAAATAAACAAAAATTCAAAAATCTAGATCAAGCGATCTCTTAGGGATTGAGTCAAGTTTTTTTTTTTTAATCTAAAATCGGTTAAAAATTGAAGGCTCGACGCTATTTTGAACTCTATTTTTTGAATTCAAACTAATGCGGAACGGACAACAGATATGGCTCAATCGACTTCTCTATTCATTCGGAGCATTTTGGTAAATTAGTATATTTCTATACCCCTCTCGATTCCTTCAAGCTTTTACAAACAAATCTTATGTGAATAAAGATATCACACCTCTGTCCAAAAGTGCGCTCGGGTAAAAAAATATGAATTACATTATCTATTAAATAAGTTAAGATTAAAAAAAAAAAATATTATTAAAGCAAGATTTCCAATTTTTGAACGAAATCGGAGCATAAATACTGGTTTACCAAATATCTCGAAGCATGCGCCATCTATCGGATCAATTCATCTTTCGTATTGCATTATCATCGGGTTCTGAGCCAAGTGTGAAGTTTCAAGTCTGTAAGTCATCGAAAAGTTTGTCAAAAATTTATTGCAAAATTTGCCGCTAACAAACATACTTCCATACACACACACACACAGAGCAAGTTAAATAAAAGTTTGTAAAATTGACCGAAACGAACATTAAACCTTTGTTAACAGTTCGGTTCGGTTAATGGCACAGTTTATTAGTAGAAAGAACCCTGCAAACACAGTCTCTAACGTTAGAGAACTATTTCAGAAGGCCCACGCAGAATCAATCAACCAAAATGCGACAAAAAACTTAGGGAAAATACACATGTTCACCAAACCAAATACATACGTACATATGTATGTATGTAAAACAGAAAAATTCTAGAAACCCAAAATTGTATGCATTTTCCGCTGTTACTCGAATGAAGTTTCGGAAAGGGAAAGATTAACAGTTTTTGTTTCAAAAAATCTTGACGCACGACGCTCTCTGGTGTGTAGAAATGTTGGCGCATTTCTGCTTAACAATTCCTTCTTTAACTACAAATACCGCCTTCCAAGCTTGTCATTCAAATTGAAAGTGTTGCAGGTTTCCTTTTCGTTGCAAATGAAATGTAAAGTTCGACGAAAGTTTCCGTAATGTTTCGCATACAATCCCTTGATTTGAATGCAACAAATACGGATGGACGGATGCTGCAAGCCAAAAGGGCAACTAAAGCGTGTAGAAAGTGATAGAAAGCAAAAATAAAGAAAAAAACCCAAAAGCTTAAATGCGCATTTCTTGAAAAGCTGTAAACGATTTACAATCAGTTTAGTGTATTTTCTGATAGTCTCTAGCAAACGAGTATTGGCATTCGTATTTGCTATAGTTCGCTATTTATTCTATTGTGCCATTGAGCAAATCCTCAGAAAAGCAATACATACTATAAATCTGAAAGCTTTTATGGCAGCAGGAATTTTGCAAATTGAAAATGGTACGATATAAAAAAGGGATTCCAGTGCCATTAAGCTATGAAATGTATATATACTTCGAGTTTTTCAACAGTTTCTTAAAGTTAGAAAAAATGTGCAAGACAGTACGCAGTTAAAGCAGTGGAATAGCTATTTCATGCAATTAAAGTCGTTGCTGGCATGTACAAGTTGCCTCGCCTTAAGGTATGCAGTGAAATTCTTATAAAAAAAAAACAAATAAGGCATCGTGAACAAATACATAACTCGACTGCGGGCCAGTAAACAAAATTTAAATTTATTGGCATGTATATGGCCACACTTGAAGGTCATAAACAAATTGAAAATGGCTCACGGCACCTGAACGTATGCTAGATAGACGAATATTAGTTATTTGTGTTGTACTCATAAATAGACACGAAAATTTAGACAATTTAATACAACGATCACGTTTGTGATGCGCTAGTAAAGAGGAAAATTCCGTCGCGCGGACATAGAAATCGAAATAAAAACGCTGACGTGTAGCCTTAAAACACGTAGTAGATGTTAGGAAAATAAGAAAATAAATGTTGCGTACAATTATGGCGCAAAAGTATGCGAGATATTTAGAATTAATAAAAACTTCCCTTTTTTTGTGACGCCTATTCATCCATCAATTTTATGTTGAAAGTGAAAAAAAAATATTACGAAAGCTTAAAAAGGCGTTGCTGGAAAGGAATAGCAGCTGCAATCCATAAAAATACAGCAACGTTAGGACTTGTGGCCTACGAATACACAGCAAGAAAATAGAGGGTGGGGTGTGTAAATAAAAGCAACTGGGGCAATCAAAAAAAAAAAAAACAAAAAAAAAACGTAAAACGCACAACGTAAAACCTTGTAGGTATTTACAAATAATTTTGAAGTCAACAAGTGACAGACACAGCACACAAAACACAGNTAACACAAATTTGCGTTATTGCCGTTTGTGTTATTTCACCCCCCCTTTTTTTGTATCATGCACAGAACTAAGAAAAAATAAAAAACTTGTGGGTGCGAGAGTTTCCATATAAGGAGTGCGTGTTCAGGAGAGTAAAAAATAGAATGCGTTTGTCGGCTACCCCCCCACACATCTGCGGATATTGTGGAACTTCAAAATGAATTCTTGCACGATTTATTTCACCGTTCTACTCAATAAAGAGCCAGGAAATGTTGGCAAGTCGTAAGCGGAAATGTTGTTGTCGTCATTGTCATCGTTTACTTGGCCTTCCTTCTCTTCCTACCTAACTCGCTGCTTTCAACTTTATTACGCTTTAGTGCCAACAACATTTTGTTGTCGGCGCGTACGAAATTCTTTGAGAAAAATGCAAAGAACCAGAAAAGATATTTAAGGTCGGCAAGGAAATGGCGTGCAGGAACGAGTGATCTAGCTTCCCATTGTTGCCACGCAATTTTTTTATTTGTTGTTCATATCGAGGAATTAAAAATTTAATACATGCATGTATGTAAGTAGGCAAAAAGCAAAATGAAAAAACACATTACAACCAAAATTAAATGAATACGTGCGAAGCAATATTTCACAATTTACATTCGAGTGGTTTTGCGATTTTTTTTTTATTTTAGACCATAATTTACTGTGAAAACTGAGAAGAGAAAAATTGCAGAGAAAACTAAATGATGTCCAAAGAATTCTTACTAATTTACAGTCCCATTCCCACGCCATGATAAAACGTATTACATGACTAACGCTTTAACTTCTATGCGCCTAAAAATATGCCGCAAACATAAAAACATTCCTCAATTTTTTAAGCGCTTAGCGAATTTTTGAGACATATTTTTGGGAGCAAAAATTAGAATAGTCCTTAGACGATATTCAACTTTGCGTTTAAATTTGCTCATTAAAGTGAGCCATGCTTAAACAACGCCTAAAAGTATGCACCTATATTTCTAGGCAACTGCTGCCAAGTCAGCGAAAAATCCGAAAACGGAAGGAAAAGAAAATGTAATATAGCCCGATGGCAGTTTGCCGGTTCCATTTTCGGATACTTTGATGAACTGTATTCCCATTAAATTTTAATGATTAAAATGATCGACAGACACGTATGTATATCTAGAAAAGCAACGAAATCTGTTGAGAACGGGTTTTTCTGAAAATTTTTGGATACGTTGAAAATGTTTTCATACGTAACTTCAGAGGTGCTTTTTCATAGTTATTGAAAACCTAGCTGAACTGTGTTATTGAAAACCTAACTGGAAGTGTTTGCCACTAAAATCACCAAGATTCGTCGGGAAAAAGCCCAAATTGTTATGAAGGAAGTAAGTGATATGCAGAAATCATTTCTCTGACAATTTTTTCATGTTTATCTACCCTTTTAGTGCCGAGCAAACTTCGAACAACGGCTGCGAAACATTTCATTGGTCTTGTTTCGACTGGACTTCGTGTGCTCTCAAACTTTTTGCCTTTGATCAATTTTAGAAGAGGATTTTAACAATAAAACCACCTCCTCCTCAAAGGAGGTCGAGTTGCAATTCGGCATACACATCTTTCAGAGCTGACAACCTGCTGCTCTCCTTAGCCGAGTACACAACCTCAGTTGTCATTAATTTGACCTTTTTCGAAACAGCTAGGATTCAAAACTGACCTAATTCTACGTCTTCAAACTTCCACTTGTCCATCCAAAAGCAAGAGGTAAATTAAAGTTCGTTTGTGATATAGATATGTAACGAAAATTACTGCATACCATTCATTTGTTATGATATAGCTATAAATAAAGCGTACTTTATTTTTAATATAAATATGCGTTTATGACAATCGAATTGTCATCAATTGAATCCGTGGTTACCAGTGGAATCGATTGGCGGCTAAAGGTATTTCAATTAACTTCTGACCACAAAAATATGAACGCGACCAAAACGGCACACATAAACAGCTGAAGCAACAGGGCAACAATAAAGGTGGTTAAGCTAAACAAAAATAAAAGTTTTTTGTCACACGTGGAAATGTAAGGGAGGAAAACACAATAACGACAAAATAGAAAACCACAAACGGGCACAGATCAAATGCGATGCAGTTGGAATTGAATCGCGGCTAACCGCTTTTTAATCAACTGGGTTTACGAGCTAATACGGATTTTGTGAATAGAAATCCCCATACGTAGAGAAAATTGAGTGGAGTAGAGCGATGCAAATTACTTTTCCAAGTGGGCAATCCGAAAGGATACACAAGTATGATACTGACTCACTCATATATTTATATTGGCAAATGTTCTTCGAAACAAAAATATATGTAATTAAATATATATGTAAGTATGTATATACAGGAAGGCAACAGAGAATGCCTGCAAAGTCAAGTGTGAAATTGTACCACAGACAGATTGGTCGCATGCAACGATAATGAACCACTTGTCTGTTGAGGTCAACTGGTGTTCTCGTATGTGCATACATATAAATACTTACTAAGAGTACATACGTATGTGTATATCCACATGCAAGCTTTCGGATAAATTATATTTATTATATGCGTATAATTTGTGCTACTTTTGCCCATATGCCAGCAGAGTAATTACTGCTACTGCCACGCTATGGACGCAGGACAGAAGCAGGGGCAGATCGAGAAGGTCATAGCTGCAGCCAATAAACGTTAAAATAAAAATATGTATGTACAACAAAGTGTATGCTGAAGGAGATAATTCCAGCCTTACTGCGGATGTGAATGACGTTATTCATTTAATTCGATTAAAAGTTTCCAGGAAACCGAGCAAGCGACGAACAAAGCCAAGAAACAAAGGACAATGAAGAGTATTGAGCACAGAGATGCATATAATATGTACATACATATATACATACAGATTTGTATAAACATAAACTAAGTACGCAAGTAAATAAGTACGTAACAGTAAAAAAAAACAAAAGCGGTAGCTGCAGCGGAAATAGTAGTGGCGGAAGTTGTAATTAAACTTTTTGAATTTAATCTTATATTTTTGCGTGTTTTACAACGTCAGCAAGTTGCGGATGCAATACAAGTAATACATATGTATGTATACAGAAAATGTTATGCCCAGAATACATATTTAGTTATACAGATGCGTGCAACTAATTAGCAACGAAATTCAAAACGATATTGCTTGCAAATTATGTTTATTTATTTATTTTTAATAATTTTCATTTAAAATATATTTCAATCTATTTCAGAAACCACAATAACAAAAGTTGCAAAGCTTGCACAAATTGCAAAAAAAAATAATCAAACTTCAAAAAATTGTCATCAAAATTTCAACATTTTTAATTAGAATATTTAGAAAATTTTCGGGTATGCAGTTTTGTAGCCCATTCAATTTTAGTATAATAAAGTGCAAGTTTCAAGTCGCTAAAAATTACCGTTGATTTTTTAGAATTTTTTTTGTGGAGGGTGTTGCGCATTTTCTTCCATATAACACATGATCAAAATATTTTTTTACATGGAAAAAAATCCGCAACACCCTCGACAAAAAAAATTCTAAAAAATCAACGGTAATTTTTAGCGACTTGAAACTTGCACTTTATTATACTAAAATTGAATGGGCTACAAAACTGCATACCCGAAGATTTTCTAAATATTCTAATTAAAAATTTTGATAGCAATTTTTTGAAGTTTGATTAATTTTTTTGCAATTTGTGCAAGCTTTGCAACTTTTGTTATTGTGGTTTCTGAAATAGATTGAAATATATTTTAAATGAAAATTATTAAAAATAAATAAATAAACATAATTTGCAAGCAATATCGTTTTGAATTTCGTTGCTAATTAGTTGCACGCATCTGTATATATAATGCACATCCATAAGAACCAGTGCTCTACAACTTGTCTATTACGACAAGCGAATGCAGCTGTAATTGCAATTAAGTTTTTGACACCGCAGGCAACACAGCCAGGCTGCAGTAGCACTTCAAAACAACAACAATAATGAAAGCATAGTTGCTAACATAGCCACAAAATGACAACTGCAATAATGGCTATGGCAATCAATGGTAATGCTATTGCATGCTTTAGGCCTTAAAGACAACGCATAAAGGCGTTAAAGTGTTGACGACACAGACTGTCACTGCGGGGGGTACATGTAGATATAATGAAAAACATGTACTTTCAGTTGCCTATCGAAAATGTTTTTTTTGGGAAATTTCAAGACCCTACCCCCTATTTTATTCGTTTTTATGAGAAATACTATTGCCAATTTTTTATAGATTTTTTAAAGTGGGCGGTGCCACCCCAAATTTTCCTAAAATTTCTTTAAAAAAACACTTCTTTGCTATGGAGCGATTGTATATATCAATTTTGAATAAATATTGATGAATTCCTTAGTCACACTGCTCAAAAATCCTGAAAGTCCGGTACATACCCGATAAAAAATCCCAACAAGCCAAGCCGGACATTAGATTATTATATACCATTTTAAAGACCTATATATCCTCTTCTGGGATCATATTCGATCTTTAAAATTAAATCAAAAATAGTCATTCAAAAACTCGTAAATCTACAAAATCGTATTTGCTGACCTAAATCGACAGGTCGCAACCTCTAAGTGACCTTTAAAGAATCTATAAAAATTGGTAATACTATTTCTCATAAAAACGAATAAAATTAGGGGGTAGGGTCTTGAAACTTCCTTTAAAAAAAAACATTTTCGATGGGCACCCTAGTGTACCTACATATGTAAGTATGTATTTATGATACTATGACCGCACATTATGGCAGAAAGCAAGAGGGGAGCGTGAAATTGTGTGTAAAAGGAATTTTCCTGACAGCCATATACTTTACACACACACACACACAGTCACACTCAAGCAACGTTTATGGCTACAAATTTTAAGGACTCAAAGTTATGGTTGTCTGCATATTTGTTATATATTACTCATGGCAAAAATTTACAGAAATTTTGAAGTTAGGAAATTTTAAATTGTCAGCAATTTTTAATATTCGGCAATAATATTTCACAGCTAAATTTTAGAATACAGCTCTCAAGAAACTCACAAGGAGTATTTTTCATTATTTTTGTGTTGCTTGAAAAAGTACTTTGTCGTTGCTGTACATTTTTTCGATAAAATAAATCAAGGCGAATTTATGTAAGTTAGTGTTACCAGAGCAGTTGATTTGAAGTGAAATTGTGCTGATTGTCAAAATGATGTGTTTGTTGTACGACTGTTGTGCTCTAATTGTCATTGTGCGCATAATTTGCTAGTGTGGTTGTTTGTGCTGCCGCTAACACCTTAAACGTAATCGTCTTGATATTAATATAAGAGCATTTTTTTCTTGAGCTGCAAACTGATTTAAGAAATGTTTTAACCGACTTCACAAAAAGGAGAAAATTGGAATATAAATATTTTTATGTATGTTGCCGCATAACTTTGGACCACGTTAACCGATTTCGATAATTCTTTTTTCATCAGGAAGGTGGTACCTTAGATATTAGATAATTGGATCGTGAAGTCGGTTTTGTTTTTTGGTTAAAAATTACTTGTTCAGAAGAAAGTTTCTTTTTCATTTCTTGAGTGTCAATATGAATTTTTACGTATTTCTTAAGACCTTAGTTAACGATTCCCAAGCAAATACACGCAAAATGCCAAATGTTAACCAATATTTATTTTTTATTTGTTTGAACATCACTGTCGTCAGCTGATACAATCGCTCTAATGCATGCATTAGCCAGGGTTTTAAAAAAGTTTACATTAGATTACTAGGATTTAAAAAGAATTCTCCCCCATGTAATTGGCATGTATAACTATAAATATTGAGGTATTGTCGAAAGATCTTCCGTTATCGCGTGTCAAATTTGTTTGGAGATAAACTGGTTAACTTTATAAACTTTTTTGGCATTAGAACAAGTGGTGGGGATTTCTTGCTTTACTCACGAAAAAAAAAACTTTTTAAAATACATTATTGGGCCACCCTAATATTCCTATGGTAAAAATGTTTGCACACCAAACAATCAAAATGCCGAGTGATGAGGTTACAAACACCCTGCAGTGAAAGGCCAAACTAGTTAGTCAATGAAAATTCTAGTAGCTCAACTGACAGAAACCGACTTGTTCATTAACTGGTATAAACTGATTCAAAAACTTTCGTAAAAATGTCGAGCTTTTTTTTTACTTCTAAAATATCAACCGCCCACATAATAATAGAAATAGAGGTGTCATTGGCGGTGGACAGTTGCCCCATAAGCATTTTAATGAACATAGTTCAGAGACAGTTGCCCCATAAGCATGTAGACAGTTCAGGGATAAACTAAACGAGAAATTTCGTCCGTTGACGATTGTTGCAGCCGAGCGACCCGTGAGCCGAAGTTGCTTAAACAACAGCAACGCAATGCTTTGTTCGTGCACGTTGATACTTGCACAGATGAACGAATCGTGGTTAGATTTGAATTCTCTACACTTCCTCAGCCAGCAGAAATCGAAAATTGTTAAGTACTTATCCAGCGTCCCTCATCGCATAACAGAGTAACCATTCCAAGTCTGTTCTTTTAGATACTATCTCAGAACTAGCAACTTAATTTCATGGGGACACTTGCGAACTGCAGCGAAGTTCCAGTACTCTTCCTCCTTTTCCCGTCACGCCAATTTTTGTCAATGGGTATGAAAAATTGATTTCATATACATACTTATATCCAAATCAAGTTCCAGTACTCTCCAACAAATATTTCCGGAAATATGCGTGGAAATCTTGTAATAGGTAGCCAAAGTTGGTTAAGGTCCTTCAAACGGTTTAGGACGCAGTTGGGTGTATACATATAGTATACTATACATACATATATTCTGATATTTATATAAAGAATTACAACAAAAAAATAAGAATTCGTAACCTAGCAGCCTGGAAGAACCAATTTCCATTTTTGGCAACATCTACATGTATCGCTGATTATTTTTTTAAATTTTTTTTTTCAAAATTGCAAAGCGGACATATCCAAAACTCCCTCACTCACTCATAAAGGTTTCTATGAAGGATTCAATTGGGTCATTCTAAAGCACAATTATAGTTTTGAAATAAGTTAAGAAGATTCAGTATAAAAGAATTGAATAAATTATGTTGCTGCGCGCTTAGAAAAAAGTTGCCCAATAGTTCAACAATGAAAGTGTCCACCGCCGACTACTTATTTTTAGTTACTTGGTTTGCGACTGTGGCAAAGTGGCAGCTGCTGAAAGCAGTCGCTTACTACATAACGCGGTTTCATGCCTTCGCATTGTGAAAAGGACCCAAAAAAAACGACCAAGCTACTCATACTTGACTGAGAACTGTTGTCAAAATAAGTGGCTTGGAAAATGTGGCTTTTACTATAGATATGAAAATAGATAGAGCAGCAGCAGCAGCAGCAGCAAAGTGCGATGCGAGAGAAAAAGGTTGTGCAAAGTCAACATCTGTTAAGTGTGTAATATATCCCGCAACTATATTGTTGCTGTTGTGTGACTCACTAACTTGTGCGCCTATGACTAACACCCACGCTGTTTTTTTTTTCTTCTTCATGCATGCAGCTGCCACAAACGGTTAAAAGATTGCACAAATAAACCGAGAAGTGAGGAAAACCCGAAATACCACAAAAACTTTATGTGAAAGTGACGTTTTACAGCCACAATTACGTCTGCCACATGACAACAAGTTAGTGTAACTACTATTTACAATTGTTTTTGTTGTTGTTGTTGCAGATGTACATACGTATCGTTCATGCTGCTCATGGACTAAGTGACATTACCGTTATCAAAACACAGCTGTGAACAATTGACGGACCTCGCCACTTGTTCTAGGTTTTTTTTCCTTTTTTTTTTGTTTGTGCAAAACGCGACGGCATCATTAATTTTATAATCTTTGCAATGTGAAAACTTAGCTGACGTGTGCCAAAATTAAATGCTGTTACAAACATTGTCAATTAAGTGGCAACAAGCCACACAAGCGAACAATTGACAGAGCACAATCACACATATCCATACTCGTATATTTGGAAATTATGTGAGAAAAAAAACATTTGCATGTGTATGAGTGTCGAGTTTTTTGGATGTGCTGAGTTGTGGAAAGCAAATCCTTTTGGCAATCTGACAACATAATTAGGTTTTTGTTTTATTGCCACTGGACATAGTTGACATTTTTGGGTGACTTGCAGAAAGATATATTGAAAAGGGGGATTTAAGAATAAACTTTTTTTCGTAATTAAATGTTGTTTACTTTCCGAGAAAATAATTACTGCGATATAGAAAATTTTCAATACAGAATACGCCGAAATTATGCACTGAGGTGCTTAATGAAGAAGAACTTCGTCCAATGTAAAGGGGCGGGGCTCAACCAGCCACCGACGGAACGCTCTTCCGTACCTGCCGTACGTATCAACATATGAAATTTCTGTTGACAGAGAGAGAGAGAAGCAACGACAACGTCACCGTCATGCAGTGGTGGGTTTTCGTTAACGCGAGACTCCCATAAGATAGGTCGTGTGTCAGCTGACACGGTCTACGGTCTTACGTCGGTGGCTGGTTGAGCTATTAAGAGCAAAGCCGATAGCGACTCTCCATATAATGTTACACATTAAACTAGGAGACTTAGAGAAGTAGGACCTGAGCTGCGTATCGATAGGTCCCTTATTTATTTTCAAGAATTCTATACTGTTTCTTCGAACAGTTGTTTTTCCCCATATAAAAATACATGGAAAACTTTGAGCGCTTTGAGCGACCTCTAAATATTTTTTTGATTTCAAAATAAAAAATAGGGGTATACTTTTTTCGATATAGAACAATCCTAGGGGTGAGAGCATTGCAATTCCGACTTTACTGTTTTTGGACAACTCTACTGTGTACCCAATTTCAAACGTAATTCGCACGCCTTACACGAACATAGTGTGACTAAGTAAGCTATGCGAAAATAAATTCTAAACAAAAGTTATTGGGGCCTGCTATTTAATAAAAGAACTTTTTTCTCCATCTGCAACCAAATACATATTTGTTTATGGCACATATTATTTCACTAAAAAAGTATCCACGTAAACTTTCTTAATATCGCTTAAGGCAATTATTTGCACAGCACGACACGTAAGTACATTTGTACAACTTTTCTTAAAGCTCGACATGCAATCGACCCAATCAATTCGTTGCAGCCACAGTGTGCTATCGCGCCAATTTCACACGCCTCCTTCACTATTCGTTCATTCATTTTTCTTTCATGCATATTTTAGACAATTTTCTTTGAAGTTTTATTGCCACAAGCGAAGACATTTTCCACTTTATACCCCAAAGTTTTCGCGCCAAACTTTTCACTTTTCGATTTTATCATTTCGACAAATTTTTAATTGTTGTTTGCCAACGAACGTTGCATTGCATCGTGCTGCTGTAACCAACCCTAAGACCCTTCCCCGCATTATGAAGTTCGCAATGAAGTCTGAGCGCTCTGGCAATCAGTGCAATCAGACCGTTGTAAAGAAGAGAAAGTTTGCAGTTTCGAGGTTTTACAAAGCGCTCCCCTTTTAAAACTGGCAACTAAAAGTGTACGCTTTCTGTGCAGAAAGTTGGGGGAAAGAAGCATTTGCAGAAAATTGCGCTAAATGCTTTTTTGGTGGGGATTAGCGAGGATACTGGAAGATTAGCTGGGCGTTTAAATAACACCCTAATATGCACTCAACTCGCATTTTGCTTCAATTAAAAATCATTTTGCGCGCGTTGCAGTGGAAATGCAAGTTCACTCTTGCGTGTGCTGGAACAAAGGGTAGTTTTTTCATTAAGTGGTAATAGAAGGTTTAAACTTATTTAAGTACCTACATATATGATAGTGGAACTATAAAAGTTTGCATTTGGGAAAAATTCTTTATACCCAGACGTATCAGTACGTATAAGAGGTGACGGTGCGCAAAAAAAAAACAAACCGTAAAAATTATGATAAAGTAAGAAATATGTGCTAGCGTATAATACTGGAATGAAAAAGTTAAATACAATTTAAGGATGTCATATAAAATGGTAAATCAGCTTCACAAACCACTTGTTTGTATCCCAAGTCATATCACAATTAAGGAGCTACACTGCAGTTGTATACCAGTTTTTCTGGATTTAAAGCGAACATAATCCTCAACTATTTAAAAAAAAAAGCTTCGCTCAATCGGTCACCCGCTTTGGGCTATTTAGTTTAGGTATCACCTTTTCGCAAAAATAGAACTATCGAAAACGGTTCACGTGGTCCAAAGTTATCCGGTAACATACACAAAACAAAATATTACGTCGAATTGATAGCCTCATCCTTTTTATATGCCAGTATGTAAATTGTTGTTGTTTTTTCACATGATTTTTTTATAAAAAAATTGTTTAATGTAATAAATCAGTTAAAATTACAAAAATTCAATAAAGTGCCATAACAACAGCAATTTTTTAAAATAAAATGCCAAGAAATGGCTCAACACCGTCAACCAAAAAAAAACGGCATTTTGTAGATACTTCAAATCGACATGCACTTTCCTATACTGATGAATGGGCTGGCTATAAAATTGCGTACTTAAGATTTTTCTTAAAGAATAGAAAATAAAAAAATGTTATTGTTGTGCCACTGTGTTGAATTTTTCAAATTTTTGTACAAAATTTAAAATTTGTGGTTTTTGTTTGACAATGGGCTATACTTTTATAAAAAAACATAAAAATTTATTAAAAAAAAAATTCCTAACCCGGGTGACCGTAACATTTTTTCACATCGCGTTTTAGCTAGATCGTGGCAACGGCAGAGCTAGATAGGGCTTTACAATCTGCAATTTGTTTCCTACGCCTCATTCGTCGCTTCACTGGCTTTAGTTATAATCGGCCAAAAATATTTGAATCTTAAATATGTCGAAAATTAGAACTAACCTACAAAAACGGTAAACCACAACTAGGGGTGATTTCCTCGGAACCGTATAAGTTTTTTTTTTTTTTTTTGGAAGAATCTACGTGTTTTATTTATCATATTTCTCGGTTATGATTCTGTTTTTTTTTTTTATGCATTAAATTCACATAAAATATGCCCCGTGGCTTTTCTTTTTTTGGTACTTTTTTGTTATAATTTTTTGAGGTGTTTTTTTCACTTTTTGTAGTTTTCTCTCGATTTTTCGGGACCGTTTAGGATTTTTTCGAGATGTTTCGAAATTTTTCGGTAATTTTTTCCGGTCTTTTGGGGACTATTTTGAGATTTTTCGAGATGGTTTATAATTTTTTTGAAATTTTTGGGACTTAATATAATTTATCATGTTCAAGTTTTCGAAATCTGAAAGTAATGGTTATAATATGATCGAAAAAATAACTATTATTCTTTGTCGAAAAAAATATAAATCATAGAATAAAAGTTAATTTTTCGGAAAAATGCGAATTCAATTTTAGCGGTTAAATTACAATTTTTTTTTTTATGGAGATCATAATCGCTACGGTATCTGATATAAACAAATTTTGTATCCGTTATTAGCAATAAAATGTTCTCCTTTTCTTCTAAACCAGCGATCGGCATTCTAACACATTCAAACGATTCAAAACTGAGACTGTGTGCGTTAAATGCACTGCTCAGCTGCCGCTCTTCGTATACATGTGAAACACACATATGCTCAGAGAGCGCTCAGTGAGCTAGGGCCTGCCGACCACTGTTCTAAACGATCGTGCAAATTTTGAGCATTTGAGCCTTCCAAGTGACAGCTTCGTGCCAGGTTTTTCAAGTTGATTTCGAAGTAACGCAGTAAGTTAGTTTTGACAAGCAATTATGTATGTATATATCTTTGCGAGCAGAACCTTCATCCGCTTGCAATTGAAATTACTATTTTCACGGTACGTGAAATTAATTGTACCCAAATGAAATCTGTGTTTTGGCTACCTGATTATTTTTAAATTTACTTTCATTTGAGAATGTTCCCGACAAATTTTGAGCCTTTTTTTACATTCCAACGAATTTGCATGAAATATTTGCCTCAGTTGAGAGCAATCACTACTTAAGTCTCTCTTACACATGGACCGGACCATAATGTGTTGTCCGTAAGGCAAAGCACTGAAAAAGCAAGCCCAAACTATGTCGTAAAAAAAATATGGGAAAGTAAAAACAAGCCTTCAGCATCTAAGTTTACTCGAAAACCTCGTTATTCATTTATGATGCACAAAATGGATAAACGCGAAAGCGACTAGTAAAACAACGCACTTAAATAACATTCATGTCTAAGTGAGAAGTGCCATAAATTTTATACGACTATTAAATGTCATAACGCTTACAGTCCACTTAAATCGCCTCGCCAAGTGCGAGCAGAATACTATGACAAGAAATTCTATTTGACGTCGCTGCGAAACACACGCCACAAGCCATCAGTTCGAGCTACACTTATAATTCATCAACGGCATAACGAGACACAACCATTTGGAATTATTTCAAGTAGTATGTTAACTGTCAGATTGTTGCAAAGTTTGCGCTCTGACGGCATGACAAAGTGATGACGATGTAGGCGGACAGTGGCACTTTCAATGCTTTGACGCGTTTTTTTATTTTTTCGTTTCTCTTTTCTTTTCGAAAAGAAACAATTCCAAAGAAATTTCGAGTGCACAAAGAATGATGATGATTTTCGTTTTAGGCAAAGAAGCGGAAAAATGAGCTTAAGAGCAAAGTCTGGGGGGGGGGTGTTAAAGCAGACGGTAAGTTATGTAACTTATTTTGCAAGGGGATGGGTATGGTAGTGTATGTGTATGAGTGTGTGTGTGTGTGTGAGTGAAAACTTTAACAGCTTTTTGATTATGAACGGCCACAACAATGCCGACGACACTGGCAATGACAACAATTTCATGCTGCTACAATACAAACGCAATTCCAATTGTTGAAATGCAGTGACGTCAGTCAAGCTGGACGAGAGCAATTTAGAGGCTCATTGAAAGAGTTTGGGCATGCTTTTTTAAACTTACTTACCGACGTACTCGTACGAATGTATATTTAAACACAAATAAATACTTCTTAAAAGTACTCATATATTTTTGACCTTACCCTGCGGGAAATATGTATCTAACTATAAGTTAACTTGAAGTTGATTAGGAAAAAAAACCAAAGGTCGCTATTATCTGTATATTTTCTTTGACGAGAGCTAACTATATTTCTACGGCGATGGCCGCGAAACAGTCAAGGTTACCTCTGCATTAGATTTCTACTAACTTGTAACTTTTGGACATAAAATAAGAAAAACAAAATATTTTTATTTTTCAAGTGGGTCCTCCATTGCATTTTTTTTTTTAATTTAAAATTTCTGTAGAAAATTAAAAAAATTTATTCTTGTGGTTTTCGCTATTGAATGAACTGTATTTTTATACAAATTTTTGTTTTTTGTTTTTGTTATTATATGGCCTTAAAACAATTATATTCAACATTTTTTTTGAGCTTGAGGCTGTTTCTAATGAAAAACTTATTGTGGAAAAGCAATAATAATTTGAAAAAAATTGTAGAAGTGATAGCTATTCACAAGGCGAACTTAGCACAGTGCGTAGGCAACTGGCAGAGTCAGTGGGATCGTCGGTTCGAATCCTACTGAAAGAAGTCTGATGAGAAAATGTGGTGATTTCCGAAATAGCTATCACTTCTACCATTTTTTTTTTTTTTCAAATTATTGTTGCTTTTCCACAATAAGTTTTTCATTAAAAGCGGCCTCAAGCTCAATAAAAATTGTTAAATATAAAAAAAAAATTAAAAATTGTGTGTGGAATATATAAATAAGTAAAATCTTCAAAACGTACAGTTGTCCACAAAATAACAGGAGTGCGATATTTTGACCAGTTTTGGCTATATGTCTTTTGTTTATTTATTGTTTATGTTCGAAAATTTTCTTTAATAAGGAGGAAACTGCCAACAACAAAAAAAATGCCAAAAATCAGCGGGATGCTTTACGAAGTTGATACTTGCACTTCATTCTGGTAGAATTAAATAGGCTATACAACTGCGTACGAAAATTTTTTCTAAAGATTCTGAATAAAGACTTGAAAATGTTGGTGAAAATTTCTAGAATTTTTATAATTGTTGTACAAAGTTTGAAATGTGATTTTATATGGTGTTTGTTGTATAAAAAGCTATAGACTTTTATAAAAAAAAATAATAAACATTAAATAAACCAAAGACAAATAGCCAAAACTAGTCAAAATATCGCACTCCTATTATTCTGTGGAAAACTGTATGTATATCAGTGATTAAAAATAACGCTCTAATTTGCTACAACTCATTTATATTTCTTTTTATGACCATTTTAACGCTCATAAATCTACGTATTCGCGCCAAGTCGGACACTTTCTAATCGTATTACATGCGTTCTTTGTGCAAGCCAATAAATTAACGAAAATGCCATGAAACAAGTTTAAGTAGATTCAATAACAAACGACAGTCAGATCCGAAAAAAAATTAAATTAATTAGATATCGATTTTTTTTTTTTTTTTTTTTTAAGAAAATGGCCCTTTAGCTTAGCTACATACATAAACAAATTTGTAAGTGGAGAGTTAAGTGGCCTGTACTAGCTGTATATCGTCAAGCTCATCAGCAGCATCATGTGTGTAATGTCCCAGAAGTCATTAGTTCGACAAAAGCGCGTGCAAACACATGCAAAAACACACACACATACACATGTACATCCGAAAAACATACGTGCAACGAAAAATCAACTGCTGTGGCATTTAAGGCAAACTTAGGCACTTTTATTTAGTTTCAGGGTAATTGGGCAACATTTCGTCAACGCCAATGTTGAAACATTTACCCGTACACAAGAGACTTTTTACTTAGCCAACCGGCATGCATGTTTCATAGAAATCGAGCGAACGGTGACCTCAAAAAAAAGCAAGTTCAAAATTTTATTGTGGTGTATTTATATATAGAAAATAAATGTGTGCACTGGGTATAGTATGAAGAATGAAGAACCGAATGCCAGTACAAACTTTGTTGGTTAGACAGAGCGTATAAGTAACGCCTACTGGGAAATTAAAGTCAACGCACACTGAAGGCAACTAAAGCCACACATGTTAAAGCGGAAAATGGTCGGCGAAATTACCACAACGTGGATCATGAATAAGAAGAATAAGAATCAAAAAAAAAAAAAACAAAGAAAGAAGACAGTAGCACATATGAAAATTTAAAAACATGTGCACAGAATAATATATTTTTTTTTATCTTTTTAATTTTAACAAAGAAGCACATATTTGGTGCAGGAAAGCTTAAGTAGCAAGTTTATGTGGCCAAATAAGCGTGTCTCCCTGTTTGACCGACCTCATGAAAAAGGGTAAAAAAGACAGTTAAATACTACTGTATGTGCATTAGACCGTATCAAAAAAAAAGTTCAATTTCTTGGAAGCAATTTTGAAAATCTGTTTTTTCTATAACTTTTTTATTTGATGTCCGATTTAAGGAGGTATTAAGAAAATTTTATTTTCCTGAAATACCTACTCTCTTAGGGAGCGCTTAAAATTGCTTGGAAAAAATTTAACCTTTTTTTTTTGGTCCATACACCGTGATGCCGTCTTATATATATTTTACTACCGGCAAACATTTCATTGGCTCACGTAAAGTGGTGCAAGGACATGTTTTACGCACGTAAATAAATACACACATACAAATGCAAGGGTGCTTGGGTAAGAATGCCAAGACTGTGATGGCAAATAGCTAAGGGGCAAGGCCATAGAAGCAGCCACAGTGCACAGAGCGCAGTGAAAACAAATCATTTGCAAAGGCACTTTAGGGCACATAGATGATGCAAATCAGCACTGCAATGCAGCAAATGGAGTAGAGCAAAGAGAAATATGTATGTAGAATCTTGAGCGCTGAATGGTGCGGAGTATGCAAGGTAAGTTAAGTATGTACAAATATACATATGTATTTGTATTATGTATATGTACTTAACTTTGTGTTCGTATTGAAATTAATCAATTGTGCTTTTGAAATAACTTTGAAATTCATAGAGAAAAACCCGGGGGAAAGGATTTTAAGAATTTAAAAAGTTTTAAAAATTTAGATGGTTGTAAAAATTCTATAGACAACTGGTAGGTAAGTGTTCACGCAAAAAAAATAATATTCCCTCGCCGCATATCAGATAAAATTTATGAACTTAACTACGTCAGTTTGATACTTCAACGCAAATAAAACAAAATTTATTTCGACCAAAATGAAATGGACATAGCCCTACTAGTGGCAGAGAGTGGCCCGAAGAGATGGAGCAAAAAGCTGACCCAGGCCTCTATTTGGGATACCTTCGGATCAGTCAATGCTTTCATCTGCCGAACGACCTGAGATTTTTGTAGTGGCACTGGGTTGCCCGATTGTAATGATTCAAAGAGAAATTAATCCGCATTTCCTTGGACTGGATATAACAGACAAATACAGGCTTGCAAAGCATCAAGGGAACTCTGCTCTGGCTATAAAACACACAGACCCTCGATCTGCTTAATAGATCAAGGAAAAAAGAACTCAGAATTGTGACAAGCATGCGGCAAGCGAAAACGCTTTGATACCTTTTACAACCTTGTGCAACTAAAAACCTTCCCCAAGAACTATCACAATTTAGGTAAATTTATTTTCAAGTTACATACATACATATATTTGATATAAACATTAGGATAGCTTGGCTGATCTGTGAGGTCCCACAAGGACCATTAATTGGTTTTTAGTGAAGGCCTAGTTTTAAGGCCTAAATATAGTAAACCTTTTTGGAGCTATTTTTAAGAAATTGTTAGTCCCTAACTTGAATGTATGATATGTTGTACGGCAGTGTCCCGTAAGTACCCCAACTAGTATCTTATCTTGGAAGTGTTATAATAGAGTTGCATGATGTTAAGTTTCCCACAGTATTTCTCTTCCCGCCGCTGCCGAATGATTTGAACTGTGGACTACCACCTGGTTCATTTTCTGCACGACAAACATAAAGAAGTATTTTCCAATAACGTTCATAAAAATCATCTGCCTTTCGGAGGCGGCGTTAAACTGTACGTCCATTCCTGTGCAGGACTAACTTATTATGACTATGGCAACTGATTAGCCATTTTAAAATCGAACATGAGTCAGATTGGACCATTAATAAGATTTTCACTTACAGCTCGATGGCAGCGCCACCTGGTACAAATGTATTTTATTTTAACCAAATTTTTTTTTAAATAAATAAATCAAAATAAAAGGCAAGCAAAGCGTATCGATCATTTTGAATTTTGTTGCATATGCCATGTATGTATATATCGATGGCCCTCTGCTATAACGGCACAATTTTTAATGTTAGATATTTACTTATTTTATTAGGTATCAAAGCAAAATTTTTTATTTATTTAAAAAAAAAAAATTGTTTATTGAAATATTTTTTGTTTATCAACTTTCTTTTTTCATAGTGTTTTATTTTCATTTTGCTCCACTGAATACTGAGATCCTTATAAGGCTAAAATCTTAACACATATTACATCAAAATAAAATTTATAATATAATGGCCATTACTTGATATCCAAACCTTAAAATGCTCGGTCAACCTAGTACGTACTGTATTTGTGTTATTTTATTTTTGATTTGTGTTATTTGTTAAGTGTAAATTCTTCTCTTCGCTTAATTGGAAATTCTTCACATTGTCCTGTTACTTGCATCGCCAAAAATTAAAAGAAAAATTATTTAATTCAGTACATTTTGATCAATTTTTATTTGTATTTATTTATTTAAGTATGCATATGGTATTATATACTCGTACATTTCACAAATAATTTTTCGCAGTTTTTTACGGTCTTTAAAGGATNCTTCACTTGGCGTTTCCAATTGGCGTCAGTTGGCACAGAGGAGAAACGACTGGCGTGCTTTGCTGAACTCGGCCAAAATCGCTTAGGCGGTTACAGCGCCAAAAAAGAAGAAGAAGAAAGGATCAAAAATCAGATTTCTTCGAGATTAAGGATAAAAAGTTAATTGACAGAGAAGTAAAATGAATCAGTCGCTCGAACGGCTGTTAAATTGACATCCTAAAGGGGCTTAAGCAAAAGGCACAACAAACAAGTGCTGAATATTTACGAAAAAGATACGATAAAATATAGCGAAAATTAATAGAGAAGAGAAACAAAACAGTTATGATGCAAAGACGAGTGGGCTGGAAAATTAAAAAACAAAAATAAAAATTATTATGTAGTTGTTAATGGAAAGAATAAATAGTAGTGCTTGTGAAGAGATTTTACTGAAAAAAAAAATGCATAGCATACCCGAAGTCAGCTACCCGTATTCGAAGCGAAAAATGTATGGTTCAATGAGCCAAAAACAAGGAAGCCACGCTAGATGAAGGCTTGTGCACGTTTAAGCAAAGAAGCTTTAATTTAGTTAAAACGCAATAAAGGAAGCCAAATGTATGTAAATTAAATTGAAAAAGGTGAAAGGTTAATTTTAAGCATCATTAGCCGCAGCACTTAAAGCTTTTAAATAGCAAAATAAGAAAAATGTATGTACATACATATAATGTAATTACCGCTGAGAAAATATGTAAAATGCATAATGCAATTTCCTTAATTACCCCCAAACGCCAAAAAGCGCGCTACACAAAGGACCATTGATGTACATAGCATACAAGCAAGATGAAGGGAAAGGAGAATTTCGTAGGCAACGATGATGATGCAGGTTAATTTGTGAGCTCGCATGTGTACCAAAGGAGAATGTATGGGAAATATTTGCGCACCAAAGAGCCCAAAACCTTTCGTTTAACGCTTTTTAAAAACACGCAATTCCAATATTATTTGCACACATATATTTTTTTTTGTAATTATGAATGGTAAAAGCTTTGCTGAAAATTGTGCCAACAGCAGTGTAGCAGCCATCACTCTAAAATGCACTTTAAACTACAAACTTACATATGTACCTATATACATAATAAGTACTACATACCTATGTATATGTATATCGACCTCTATGCCACATAAAACATTTCACAAAAATTACCAACGCAATTATAAAGCCAGGCATTGCCGTAAAATACTTATGTATGTATATATATACGCGAAAAGTAGGACAATTACTTGGAAAGTACCAACTTAATCATTACATACCGTGAACGCTCGTAAGCCAACACAAAGCTGGCACTGAATGAATGTTTTATAGGACAAGCTCATATTTTTTTTGTTTAATTTATTTGATTTATGACTGTTGTAACGCCGACTCATGAAGAATGAAATATAAGCAATAAAAAAAGATAAACAAAGAGTACTTGATTAAGTGCAGCTTGCCAAAATTGCGAAAATATAAAAATGGGTTAAATGCTTGAGTACTTTAAAAAATGTCAAGGAGCAGAAGAGCAATTCGTTCGGAGAGGAGTCCAGATTGATTTTAATTTCATTTAATATGTATACTACTTTTGAAAATAATTGTAGTCACTTAACACATATCGCTGCAAAACTAGGATCAGAATCCTAAAGCTAAAGCTCCTTAATAACACAGTCATATAGGAAAGGTTTCTGAACGTAGGTTGAAGGCAAGAGTTTGCTGGATCGAGGCGTCAATCGTACCATACCAAGGATCGGCCAGGCTGTGGACCCCTAAATACCCCAGTCAAGAACGGATGCCTTTGGAAGGTGGCTGCAGCCGACCGTATGGTTGAGTCTGGTGTGCAGACTCCGCGTGGTATACGCGCCACACCCACCGCCTTCACTAAGCCTGACACCATAGACCATGCCCAGCTGCGGCTGACCGTCAGCGGAAGGAAAAAGCGTCGTATGCAGAAGAAATCCAGGGGGTCTACTCTGTATTGCGATTCGAAACCCAATGCAATTCGAACGTCGACACGGACTAATACAAATTCATAGTGCAAAGTATTCAAATAATTTGCTTTGAGAATCGCAATACAGAATAGACCCCCAGGACGCAAAGGCGTGCATTTGCAAAAGTCGCTATATAGCAGATCCTGCTTGGAGTCATGCACGGGAACCATGAAAATAGCTAAGTTCTAGAGCAACAATGGAAATGGATCAAAGCTGAGATGAAAAGCATTGCGGCCATTATCCGACGGGAGAATTCGGGGTCTCCGCCAACTTTCAAAAAAGCGTAATGGTACCAGAAGAGCATATAGATTATAATCTGCGAGGATGTAGGAAAGCGGTTGCCAGTATTGGCGAGGTCTTGCCTGAATCAAAACTCGGATATGGGAATTTTAAAGGACTTCGCTGGCAGTAAAATCTTCGGAGTGTGACGCGATTTTGGATTCCGACTTTTTAACCCGGAACAACCTCCTGTAAATTGGAAGGTGGTAGGTTAGGTTACGATGGTATCCACTCTGCACAAACCGGCAGAGACACACACTTAGGTCAATATAATCAAATGTTATGCCACTATAAACGAGCTCTTCTGGAAGGTGGTGGGGATAGTGGAAAACAATATAGCGACGATGCAGGTGGTCCGGTTTATAAACAAGAAGCCTATTGCGATGCTGGAACGTAAAAAGGGCGTTATTGGATAAGTTTTTGAGACGGAAAACACAGAGACTAATATGATGTGCAAATGGAAAAGGAACCGAAGTGGCTCGATCCGATGGACGATGTGACCGGGGAATATGCCTCATCAACGTCCTCAATGGGATTCGGCCGTAAGCTGAACACGTAGGGGAAGTAAATCGATTTGCACACATCGACATTCTCTTAAAAGTACAAAAACGGTTAATCCGAACTTTGACTGCCACTTAAAGCCATGCGTACGAAAGCTAGCGAGCATAACATCCCAGAGCAGCTGCTACGATAGCAAGCGTAGTGAGTTGCTTTTTGATAAGGGAGATGCTCCATTTAATTAGAAAATATCGTAAGGAGTTTTCCGACGGTATCCTAGTTTTTGAGAATGCCGAAGGCCTAATTGGGAATTGGAGGATGCTCGATGAACGATCCTTTTCCGACAAAGACTACATCCAATTCAATGTGGTGGGGATAGGATCGTCACACCAGCGCCAAGTTGTTGTGTTTGTTTCCTAATTTAGAACAGAAACTTTACCTCTGTTCATTAAATTTCATTCAAACGCAACGTAAGCCGCCTAGAGGCAGTTTTGTGAGCTAAAAGCAAAATTTGTCTAACAAAGGTACATAGAATACATTTTTGCCCAAGTCTGTTTTTTCTTTACTCTCAGCATTACACTCTAAAAAATATTTGTTTAAATTTACGCATTTAAAAAGAGATAACGAGTTTCCACTCCTAATGTCTGCATATTTACACTCCGTGTTAATAAAATTAAACATTGCCATTTTTCACTTTTACATACCAAATTTGTCGCGTAGAGCAACATTACACATGAAATGTCTAAAAAGCAATTTTAAACATTTAACGTGTATATTTTAAACATCTCATGTTCAAAAATCAAATTTTGATTCCGGTTCAAAAATAATCATTTCTCAGTTCTAGTTTTACATGCCTTTTTTAGACCGTACCTTTGAATAAATTTTTGTAAATTTCACAACACGAGCAACGAATTTATTGCACATCATCTTTTCATGTTTTGGCTTCAAGAAACATGTTACGAGTGACATGTGACATGTAAATACATACAATATGTCAGTAGAAACTTATTTCAAAGACACAATTTGTAGCAAAACAAGATAAAAATGTGTGTGCTGTGCTTAGAAACACCCTCAAGAGTAATAGAGTTTTATGCGTATTTCGGCTATAAACCAACACACGTTTACAAATTCATGCGCATGTAAACTGCCAGTGTAAACGCTTCGAGCAATGTAATGAATATGCATTCTAACCATAAAACAAATGCTCGAGATTTGGCTACATTGTCGTGTCAACATGGCAAAATGCTTTATACATACATAAATAGTGGTATGAAATGAAGCTAAGTACATAGTAAGTGCATATGCATCTACATATATGTAAATTATCATACAATACTTAGTAACATAGCTGGACGAGTGTTTTGGGCAAACAACAATGGCAGACGTAGATTTTTCGACAGTAAAATACTGCATTTAGCGTGTGAGTCTGTACGCGGGCCGCCTACAAATATAGAAATCTGCCAACAAACTAGCGGAAAAATTAGCATGAACAGCCACAAACAATTGCCTGTCACTCAATATGTCACAACCAACTTGATATGCATTTAAGGCACGATAGGAAGTCGAAAAGTTTGCAGAATGCGCAGGAGGGCAGTGGACCAAACACCGTTAAAGGACTATCAGGCAGATTCTGCGATTCACATCCAAGAGAATTTCAACGCCTGCCAATTTGACTTCACAGTGAGTTTTATTGAAATTCACTTGGAAGTGAATTGAAGAACCTGCTTTTATGTTTCAATCAATTCTATTGCATCAAATTTAAGACATTGCTGGACAAACCTGAACATAAATCGGGGAGAAAACATCGACCGATGCAGTAGCAATGATTTAGGTCAGAAAATACGATTATGTAGATTTATGAGTTTTTGAATGACTATTTTTGATTCAATTTCAAATATCGAATATGATCTGAAAAGAGGATATATAGGCCTTTAAAATGGTATATAATAATCTATTGTCCGGAATAAGCTTGTTGGGATTTTTTATCGGTTAAAATAAAAAAACCCATATTTCTCTTAATTTCTTAAATTTTGACCATCGATAATTTCCACAATTTCAAAATATGTAGTACTATCTAAAACTAAATCTATTCTTAAATAAACTAATATCCCATTTATTGTAATCGCATAAAAATTGCATCGATAATTTCCACAATTTCAAAATATGTAGTACTATCTAAAACTAAATCTATTCTTAAATAAACTAATATCCCATTTATTGTAATCGCATAAAAATTGTCGAAGTTAGGCGACATTTCTTAAATACGGCCTTGAATTTATATGTGTGTGCACTGATGGACCAAAACTATAGAAAGGACGGCGTGTTTCGTCTTAGATTTCAGCCTTGGATTGACGCAAGTCTATGTCAAACCTAGTCAGCAGTTCAAAAAGTGCACTGCACACACTATGAGGATTAATGTAAACGAAAAGGCTGATATTTTCGCAAAATGCGGAACCCAACGTAGCCCGTATGGCCCTCAGCCTTTATGTGGACCATCTAAGGTATACAGAGGAAAGCTTCTAAGGAGGTGGGAGGTACCGTCAGATTGCAGTCATTTGGTGATCGAAGAGATTTATAACCCCCTTTCGTGAAGTTTCTGAATCGACTATTTGATCTTACACCGGAAAAGTCTAAGAACTATCACTGGACGCTTCTTGACAGGACACTGCAAGCTAAGCGAACATCTTTGTAAAATGGAACTTTCTGACAAGACGAACTGCAATTTTTTTGGGTTGGCGGAGGAAGTCCCAGAGCATAAACAGATTTTTGTTTTGTGCGTATGCATACAGTGCTCAGTGTGATGTCTACTCGAAGGAGTCATGAGCTGAGTTTTTTGGTGAATACGCGACTAAAATGAGCCCATGGTGCAACACTGTAGTAGTTGGGCTTTTAAGGATAGTCAGAAAATGCGTCCATATGCATAGGTATTTTTTCTCCAAGTAAAATCTCCCCTTTTAAGCTTTCAATGGATAACAAATCTTACTCATCCATATGTCCTTGTATTTTGAGACATTACTTTGCATGCAAGGAAATTAGTGACCCTGGGTTGGTATACGTCTGTGTTTCTATCGAATTCCTAAGCAAGTTTTTTGGCCATCTACTGACTAGTAAACAACAATTTTAACCCATTTTTATGCACTCTTGATTACAATTTCTATATAGATAGACTTGCAGTGCAAACTAAAGACTTTATATATTTCCCAAATATGAAACAAGAATATTTTCATAAGAAACTGGGTAAAAAAAAGCAAAAGCTAAAGTACATACATACATATTTGCTTGCTGCTGGCAGCAATATCCGCATGCCGTATGTTGACAAACAGAGTTTCCATCTTCTCGAACAGACAAAATGTGTGTACTATATTTTACACAGAGATCTTTGCATGCAAAATATGAATAAATATTTGATTTACTTTTGCGTACACATACATACATAAATAAGAGCTATGTACATGTATTGGAGCAGGTGTGTAAACATTGTGGATGAACGAATTTCTATGAAAATATTGATATGAATACATAAGTGCACATACTAGTATATATGTATATATATATAAATATAATTTGAACTACCACTCTAGGCATCCAAGTAACTGAATGGGGTACATTTTATGTGCATGTATACATATGTATGTACAAATAATCAATAGCTTATTTCAAAAGCCCCAAATATTATTTATGGACGAAGATCAAAATATCCGCAATATTTATTTATTTAGTACCAATTGTACACTTTACCTTTGTGCTGGCTGTGAGCATGGCGTGTCAGTAATCATTAAAATAGAAATTTGTAAGATTGTTTTTTATGATTTAGTTGTCACCATTACATATTTATTACGGTACTAGTAAAATTTATTGCAGAACAATCACCATATTACATATTTATGACGACAGTTCATTGATGTACAGATATAAATAAAGAAGGGAAATCTATTTAAAAAATAATAAATGACTTTGTGAGTACCTGTGAGGAAGTTATAAGTATAAAGTTATGTTTTTTTACACGGCAGTACCAGGTTGACCGAGCTTTGCTCAAAGTGCATGTGCTTTTGAAAGATTCAAGGTTTGGGTTTCAAATACTGGTCATTTGGGTAGCTTTAAAAATAATATTTTGGAAACAAATTTAAAAAAATTTACTTTTGATATCTTATAAAATAAGTAACTTTTTTACATTAAAAATTAGGTGGCAACCCTATTTGGAAAAACGCTGAGATGAATATTGCTTATCTGGAGCGGATATGTACCGTGTATATACATACAAAAAAAGCTTAAACGGTGTACACATGAGGCGATTTTCCAAGCAATTTTAGACGCGATTAGTTGAATCAAAAGTTGGGTGCACCCCAACTTCATTGAAAGCGATAATTTAAAAGGCCGTTCACACCAGGCGATTGCTGCTTTCAACTAAAAGTTGCCTTTAAAATCGCCTAATATAAACACCGTATTATGGAAATTAAAAAAATGCAAATTTGTATTACAAAGAAAACTGGCAACCCTCATAGAAAATACTTTAGGACTAAAGTTCCCAAATATACCCTATTCCAAAATATTTCTGAACCGGAGATTTTTAAAATTCCTTTCATTACATAACAATATTACGATATTTTAATTAAATTGTAGCTATTTTCGAATAGGTGGCAACCTTATACGAATATCCTCAGAGACAATACTTATTTAAATATCCTTAAAATGCAACATCGCATCTGTATACAAAATTTCATAAATATCGTTATAGCCGTTTCCGAGAAACCTATGGATATATATATCATCGTTGCCGCTGTTGACGATGTCAAGCGTAAATGTGGTAAATATCATTCTCCGCTCCGTTCAAAGAAGAATATTTCCATCAATTGGAAACATCGAGTTTTTTGACAAAGGAACTTGCTAACAATTTCTAGAGATATACTAGATATAGCCACATTGTAACAAAACCGGAGTGTCACTATTTAACATTTGGTTTGGTCTTCAGCTCGTTTTCAATCCTCGAAGGAGGTCTCCGAAAACTTGCCTCTATAGCACACACCTTCAACGTAAGCGAAGCCTCTTCACAACCGATGTACATACACACATACCTTCAGGAACTTCCGTGCGGAGACCCCGAGCTGAAATAACTACCATTTATTGAAAATGTGTATGCGATTCAGAGTTCCTTGCAAGTCCTTTGCAAAGAGGTATGCTATACGCTTAAAACCACATAGTTAAATAAGAACTTCCAAATGCTAATAATTTTCCTGCCAACAAAAGTAAAGCAAAAATATTTGTGCAGCCTGGCGCTGATTTCATCTAAAAGAGGCAACCCAAAACAATAAAAGCAGCAATTGTATCTGCCATAAAACGAAATCTGGCCAACACTCACTCTGTGCCATAAGTTTGAAAGCGTGATACACATAGCTACATAAATAGATAATTGTCACGTTTTGTGTCTCGACAATCAGGATAACTACGACAGCACCGCTTATCTATGCGTGAAACGAGCTTCACAGCCCAAGGAGACAAGAAAATTTTCAGCGCATAAGATGATTTTTATTCACAAGAAATATAAGTACATACATATGTATGTACATAAGTTAGTACATATCTATACTGTATGTTTGTGTGCAGCACCCCAAAATAATGTTGACATTATGTTATCAAAATATTACATATGCCAGACATAAGATTTCTCAGATTCTGCGAAATAGAGCAGTTGCTGTCAAATAATAAGACATGGCCAATGTCAAAGAACAAGGAACAGCGTAAAGAGAAATACAGTGGCAAGCCGGGTGAAGAGCAGAGAGCTACAGACGTCATACATAGCGCACACACAAGCACACATGCATTTCTGTGTTGTGAGTACTATCCCAGTCGGAATAAAGTAGAAAATCTCAAAAATTAACCTCTTTAAAAGGTAGTTAAAAAGGAAATAAAATACTTTGAAACAAATGCAGTCCTACTTTTGTTTTTTTTCAAGCTTCTAATATGTTGCACCTGTGTGTAATCACATCCTGCAATACATTTTTAACAAACTTCCCGATAAGCTAGACTTGAAACTTTAAACTTATGTAGCTCAGAACCCAGATGGCGCAGATGTCGTGGTATTTAAAAAAGCAGCATTTATGGGCAGCTATATAATATTTGAAATGGGTGCTACTTGCATAAAACGAGATAACTCCACAAGAAAATTTCCCGATTGGTGGCGCAGGTGCCAAGCTATTTGGAAAACCCCTATTTATGGTGCGATATGGTTCACATACAGAAGGTATAAGACTTGAAAAGAAAGAAATAGCACTACAGAAAATTTAACCGTTAAGTTTTGGTGTCTTGACTTAAAAAAAAGTTTAATTAGGTACAGATTTTAAAGTTTTTGAAGACCAACACATTTCAAAGTAATTCAAATCATATGCAGAGTAGAGATGCCAGATCGAAATAAAAAAAATCGATTTTTGAATCGATTCAAATCGAAATAAAAATAATCGATGCAAGAAGAAATCGTCAAAAAATAAATCGATCTCCAAAGATCGATTCATATACTTGATTTGCCAAATAACGCCTTTTACTTAATTTTCGTAAAGAAAAAAAAACACGGTCTTCTGCCCAACACTGAAATTACAAACATTACTGTAGGTATATTTTAAAACATGCATTGCTTTAACGGTTTCAATATCTAGATTTATCCAAAAGTTATCAGGTAGCTAACAATCCTTAAATACTTACACAGAGTGAGATGAGGTTTTTCTATATTAAGTCAACAATATGAACATTCAACCGAAACTTGATAAACTCTTGGCCCTACTTACGAAAATGGTTAAATTGTTTTCCGAAATTTAGTTTTTTCATCGCAAAAGAAAAAAAAATGTTTTGTTTATGTTAAAAATCTATTATACATACATACACTAGCCCAATAGAGCTTACCTATATAGATTTTTAAAAAATTTTTTGTTTTCAAATTCAACAATTTGTTATTAGACCAAAAAATATCAAAGAACAATTTTTTTCTGTTTTCGCTAACTGCATATTTCAGACCATAATTACCCTTTTTTGCAAAATTTTGAGTATTCACTTTTGTAGAGCATTTTCTTCCATACAAAGTATGCTGCACAAAATTTTCAAATGAATAAAATGCCTGGCCCCGAGAAAAAAAAAACATTCCGAGAATGAAGGATATTTTGCAGTCACTTGAAGCTTCTACTTTATTATATTAAAATTGAATGGGCTACTAAACTGCATACGCGAAATTTGTTTAGAAAATATTATTAACTTATACACTGCCGTTCACTTGTATAGTTTCAGATTTGAAATGCTTTAATTTTTTTCATTTTCTTCCAATTTGCGCTTTGGCTATTTTTGGTTTAATAGTGCAAATACTCTAAATTACAGCTAGATGCAATATCTAAACAGTTCTGAGCAAAAACATAGTATTATTTAGTATTATTTTACCAGCGAAATCAACGATTTGTTTCTCTATTTTCAAGAGGCTTCCCCTACGAGCCCTGTAGTCCGAGGAGAAAAGAAGGTAGGTCATTTCATTATTTGGTATTTGCGCTCTCAAGTTGGAATTTGTTTGTACAAGCCTCAAATTCTAATTTGATTAAAATTTTCTAGATTTTCTAATGCATTATTTTTATATGGGTCAATTGAAAAAAAAAATCGAATGTCGATTCTAGAATTGTTTGGATCGATTCACACGGATCGAATCGGCACTAAAAAATCGACAAAAAATCGAATCGGAAGGGCGCGATTAATCGATCTTCGATTTGATCGATTTAAAAACGGCGTTTCTAATGCAGAGTCGGACAATTGACTTGCTGCTGGGACATCGCCATGTTAATAAGGTCAGTATCCTTTAAGAAAAAGGAAAGAATTTTTACCGCTTGTAGTTTATAAAAAGGTACATATTAGATTACCTTTCAAGTAAGTGATTTCCCGACAGGGATATGTATGATAAGTATGTACATATCTATACGTACATTAATACTTATAAGGGGTATTCTCTGCGCGGAAAAGCGCTTTTTACCATACAATCCGTGCAATCTGTGCACCGTGCAAGGACTTTGCAAGACTCAAAGAATACCCCTATTATGTATGTGCATGTAAATCACACGGTTCCATACAGTCCTTATGAAATTTCAAGCGCCAGTATGTATGCATGCTCGTAAGATATTCAAGTGTATGGTTTGTTGAAATTTTCAAAGTACACGTAGCACCGCACGAATAATGAAAGAAAAAGATTGTTTGGCTCAAAGTGTGCACATAAATTAAGTTAGCTGCATTCTAATAAAAATATATGAATACGTACAAATGAGTACAGGTGTAACTTTTCCTTTGAGAGTTTGCTAATGAAATCTTTTAATTAAATTAAAAATGTTTATGTGGTAATTAAAAGGATCTGAGTTGAAGGCTTAGTATCTTTGTAGATTGAAATTTAGTCTTTTGTGTACCTACATATATTTATGTATAACATACTTAGATAGCATTTCAAAAGGAATAGTATCTATTATTGTGCAGCGACTCACCTGAAAAAAGAAGCGAGATAAAATCGTTATACATATTCACGCACGAATTACGCATTCGTAGAAAAGTGGTTTCATCACATCCTCCATCTTCGCATCAACATAACTTCCAGGAGGGAAAATCTTGTGAGACGACTCTGCAAAATCTGGTAAGACTTTACGTGAGTGTGGTGACATAAAACTTGCGCTCTTACTACTTATAATCTAGTTTTATGTCTCAACTTGTTTCACGATGGGTGCCAGATCACTCGGGAATTTCTAGCATTGAGATATTTGACTATTTGACTAGGAGGCTTCGAGAGGCTGCAGAAAGATCGAATGGTCCAGCTTGGTATTTGTTTTAATTAAGCAGATGGGACTGCAGAAAACTTGTGAGATTGCTAACTGGTCACTTCTCGTGTCACAGACACCTGACTGTGATTAGCACACATGACAAGCCTATTTTTATTTGCTACCTTAAAGAAAATGCTACTTCTGAACACTTTTTGTGTGTTTGTTTTTCTTTCTGAGCTCTTTAGCTACTAACAAGGTGCTGCAATTTATTTTTAGATCGCGTATATTAAAAACAGATTAAAGGGTGCAACATCTAGTATGCGTGCTCTTTTGTACAGGCTTTATTTGTGTATCTGGACAACTTAGCTTTTTTACAAGCTTTTATAAAGTTTCACCTGTGTGTAATCAAATCGTTTACTAAATTTTTAACCAAATTCCCGATGAGCTAGAGGCTTGAAACTTTAAGCTTAGCTCTGAACCCGATGACAAGGCAATATGAAAGTGGAATTAATCCGCTGGGTGGTGCAGGTGTCAATATATTTGAAAACCCCGTATTTATGGTCCGGTATGATTCATATTTAAAATGTATATTGCTTACATGGAAAGGAATGAAATCACGAAAATTCTTGACGATAGGTGGCGCAGGAGTCGAAATATTTGGAGCATCCGTTTTTATGGTCCGATTTGTTATACATTTGAAATGTGGATTGCCTATATGGAAGGAAATAACTTTACAAAACATTTATCCGGCAAGTGGCGCAGTGTCGATAAATTTTAAAATCTGCATGCGTGGTAATAGTTTATATATGAAATATATATCGTTACCTAAATTCACAAAGGCCGCAAGTAACCAAAAAAAAATGTATTTTACAGGGGAAGCATTATAAAAAGAATATCAAAAACATATAGGGTGTTTTAAAAAGTGGCTTGTAACTCCGTTGTTTTCGGTAGTAACAACCTAAAATTTTTATTGAAGATGTCCTTTAATGCCTTCTACCCAAATGTGTGAAAAACGCAGTTTCGAAAAAAGTATTGGTCAGGGCTTTTGTAACGATAAACACTGTCGCAATAATTTAGTGGAAAAAATCGTAGCAATTTATCCAAAATATTTTGGTGTATTCCGCAGTTTTGTGCAGTTTCAAATGCATTGTCACCCAATTCAATACCAGCTGTAGCAGATTTGCTCTGAAATGAAATTATATTCCCTCCCCCAAATATTCAACAAATTGCCCATTATACTGTTGCTATTGTGTTATTGTTGTGGTCGGTGAGTAAGTACAAGCAATCACCAATCGGATGCATAGCCTGTTGTAAACAAAGCACTTTCCTTTTTGACCACAAAACAATTTCCTAATAGCCAAGTAAACAACTAAAGTGCCAAAAAAGAAAACGACAACAAAAGGAACATTGAATGAATGAAAATGGAAAACAATGGACGGACATGCAATAAAGTACATATGTCGATACTTATATCAATTGATTTGCCATTACACGGACAAGTTATAAACGATTTCAGTGGCATGCGCCCATTTATGAGTTCCATT